>NW_020799097.1:84134710-84139209 GCF_003259725.1 Athene cunicularia
GGGGGGGGGGGGGGGGGGAAGAAGAAGAAGAAAAGGCTACTTTATGGTGGAAAGGACATCTGGAGGTACCTTCTTCGGTCCACTGCTCAAAACAGGGCTAACTTCATAGTTCGACTGGGCTGTGTCTCAAGCCTTGGTCACTCAGGCTTTGAAAATGTCCAAGAGTGGGGCCTCCCACCCTCCCTGGCTTCTGCCATTGCCTATGCTCAGCCTCTTGGTCCCCATGTGGTGTTGCTGGGTTCTTCTGGCTACCAGCACCTCCAGGAAGCAGGTAAAGGAGTCACCTTCTGCCTGTGGAGAACCAGGTGAAACCTGTAAGAGGAAGAGTACAGAGCTTTTTAGCAGAAATACAAAGACCTCAGAGATGAAAAGAACAAAAGTGGTCCTTTAAGATTTGAAAAGCAAAATAGTAGATGAAATAAACAGTTTCCTTCCACTTCCTGTAGCAAGTGCCATTGCTTTGATTAAAATCTGGAAGGAGTACACTGCTACCTTGCTAGAGAGCAATGCTCACGTTTTTCAAGGGGAAAAAAGTTTAATCTTCTTTAATTATGATGAAGATTAAGAGCTTTCTAAACAGCAAAATCTTTGCAGAATACCATAAATTGTGCTAAGTGATGTCTTTCAAGTTTGCAATAAAATATGATTAGGTAGATTTTCACTAGTGCTATATCTTTGCTAAGCTGGTTATCATTGCCAATTGTCAAAAATTGCTCAGTGTCACAAACCGTTGTAAATCACTGTAGTACCATGGTACTAAAATATATTTATTTCTTACTGAGCTGCCCTCAAACACCCTACAAGATATTTCAGTCTATACGGTACTGCAGTAGTGGTTTTACATAATATAATAATAAGCTTTTGCATGTGGTATTCATGTTTATGATTTGAACAGTCAATATTTATTACCATTAAAGGATATGTTGTTGAGAAAGAGTAAGCTGATGTTTGTGGATATAAGTAATCCCACAAAAGAATGATTAGTAGGATTGCCAATTACCTTCTTTTTATGGAGCATAATGACAGGCTTTAGATGTGTTTTCCACTGAGCTCCCTCTGAAGGAGCTCAACAACCACAGAATAATGATGTCAGAAACCAGTTTGTGTTTCCACTCAATTAGCTCATGTCACTTTTGTCTCTTTTCTGAATTTGCTTTAAAATCCTGCTAAATCCTTCCATTGCTCTGTAAATGCCTCAACCCATTCTGTCAGATCATAAAGGTTAATGCTTATGAAAGCATCTTGCTGAATTATCTGGAGCATCTCTGGGGTCTCTCTAGCTATAGTATGGCAGCATGTTGAGCCTGGGGAGGACAGAGCTCATGGCAGGGAAAGGCCCATTCCTCAGAAGGAAGAGGTCTGCCCCCAGGGGATATTCCTCCTTGGTGGCTACAAGGCCAAGCCTCTAGTCATGTAGGAGTAGATTATTACACTGTGTGGTCACCTAAATGCATGGTCATAGCAGGGTCCCCTTTTGCCTGTCCTGGAAAGTATCTCAGAGGCTACTCATGACTCTGGGTACTTTGGGAGAGATACTTGTTTTCTCTTCCCAGCAAATCATATCATGAACTATCTCCTGCACTTAGAACGATTTAGGTGCTATCGTGGTTTAACCCCAGACAGCAACTAAGCACCATGCAGCCACTTGCTCACTGCTTTCCCCCTCCCAGTGGGATGGGGAGAAGAAGTATTGAAAAAACAAAAAGTTAAACTTGTGGGTTGAGAGAAGAACAGTTTAATAACTAAAATAAAATATAATAATTGTCATGAAAAGGAATATAACAGAGAGAAATAAAACCCCAGAAAAGACAAGTGATGCACAGTGCAATTTCTCACCACCCACTGACCAGTGCAAGAGCAGTGATCTGCCCCTCAGCCAACTCTCCCCAGTTTATATACTGAGCATGATGTCTTATGGTACGGAATATCCCTTTGGCTAGTTCGGGTCAGATGTCCTGGCCATGCTTCCTCCCAGCTTCTTGTGTACCCCCTCTCTGGCAGAGCATGGGAAACTGGAAAATCTGTAACTTAGGATAAGTGCTACTTAGCATTAACTAAAACATCAGCATATTATCAACATTACTATCACACTAAATCCAAAATACAGCTCTGCATTGGGTACTAGGAAGAAAATTAACTGTATCCCAGTGGAAACCAGGACAGATGCCTGTTCTGAAATGGTATGAGCAAGTGTTCCTTTGATAGCCACCCATCCAGGAGCGTTAGCAGAAAGCAGTTGTAATAGCATGACTTTGTAATAAAAGTTACAGAAATTTGTAAGGGTGCTCAACGTTGTTAATCTTCATTAGAGCACTTAAGCAGGTTACAGTCCTTGTGTGTCCAGCAATGCCTATAAACCTGCTGTTTTTTCCTTATGGTCGTTCTGAGTGATCTGCTCACCTCCAGAGGGAGAAGTAGTATAAGTATGTGACAAAAGAGAGAAATCTTGTTTAAGATTTTGAGTGATACTGGAGATGTGATTGTGAGGAGATACCTCGATGAAGTTTGAGAGTCTGACTAAATGCAAACTTTTGATAAAGTGACTCTGCATATGGTCAAGTCTTTGTGCTGCAAGAGCTCTAAATTTTTCCTCTTCTTCAATAAAATAGCACTAAAATCTAAACCAAAAGTAAACCCAACAACAACAAAAAATTATATTCTTTATATTATTGTTCCAGGCAGCACAAAAGAGACATTACATTAGGTAGTGGCACTCAGTTTTCTTTGTTTTCTGCAGGCTTCTGTGGTTTTGTATCTCTATGAGAGTATCAGGCATAAAAGTTTGCTAACAAGGAATCAGCAGCTTATTCTGATTGCTGTATGCTAAGGATGTGTCCTCTACCAGGTGTTGGGAGGGTAGAAGTAATTTTAATCATCTGTGTAATATTTCTCATAATAAATAACTTCTAAGAAAGGCAAAATCTCTAATACAGAGAGATATCTCTAATACCATTTAAATCTAACAACATCTAGAATTAAGCTGTTTTATCATTTAAGTTACCTGTAATTGTTCACAAAGTGCTGTATCCTAGTTTGTCAATTTCTGCTGCAAAACAGTAAGTATTGATGAAACAGTGAATGGTTATAAAGCCTTTTCATGGCATGCTATCTTTAATGAGAATCTTGCAGTCTGCAGCTGGGATCAGGATAATATATTGCCTGTGACTAAGCATTATGGAAACTTTCAGACTTGCGTAAGATCAAAGAATTCAAAGCTTTTAACTTTGTGTGTGATTGTTACCTTAGTTGATAATAGACATATGTACACATTCACATTTCACAGAGCTGAGTTCACACAACACACTTAAATAAAGTACTGAGCAGAAACTTGGGCATCCATCACAAAAATGTCCTAATTCCTTGGTGAAGGATATCTCAGAAATGGAAAGTTGACACAGCCATCATCTGGGAGGAGGCATGGCAGGACTCCAGTTTCCTGCTTGAACTTTCCATTCGTGTTGAGCAATGCAGAAAATGGCTTAGGTCTCTTGGAAGTCGAAGCATTTCAGCAGAGAGGATGTATAGGAAATGCTTGAGACCTGCAGACTAATTACAGGAACAGTTCTTCAGTCTGTTGTGGAAAAAGTGGGGGTGGGGAAGTGCCCATATGCTTAGGTACAAGTGAAAAGGAGTGAGGAGTAAGAAATATTCAGCTCAATTAAGCTCCTGCAGATGAAAAGTCCCTGTCCTTACATACTGATTTGGATATATAACGAGACACCATACGAATAATTCTCAAAAGAAAAGTTGGAGAAACTTAATAGACCATTTGTACTATAAAGTAATGAAAGACAACTGAAGGAGATGCAAAAGTTTTGTCCCAGGACAGAAAGGAAGTTTGGATATAAACCCTGGCTTAGAATTCATCCTCCCCTGAGATGCATGGGGCCAGCCACAGTTTGCAGCCCAGCCATGAGCACTTCACCTCCTGAGGCTCTGCAGCTGCCTGCCTTGAGCAGCCATGTGCTCCCACTGCCTCTCTTCTCCAAAGACCCTGGATGCCTTTGCTCAGGAGCAGCCCAATGCAGCTTCCTGGTGTGATATGCTGAAGGTAACCAGGAGAGAGCAAGGGAGCTACAATTAACAAAGACCGTCTCAGAGGGAATCCTGGAGCCTCCTCTTCACATTCTCATAGCAGAAAACATTAACTGCTTGGCCCTCCTACTTCCTAAGGGTTGGGCTGATGGGTACAAACAATGGTCTCCCATCCTTTCCTCACCTCTCACGTCTGCTGTAGCCGTCTTCATCAGTCAGAGGAAAGCTTGCAACCATGCACTTAAAAATCAAAAACAAAATTTGTCTTTTAACTCCTGTCCAGTCTCCCTGCTCTGGTGTTTTTACATGATATTAGAAAGCAAATAGTCTCTTCCATGCTGTTTTTTCATTTCCTTTTCATGTCGCTGGGTTTTTTTGGTGTTTGTTTTTTTGTTGTTGTTTGTTTGTTTGTTTGTGGTAGGTTGTTTTTGTTTGGTTTTTGTTTTGTTTTGGTTTTTTTTTTT
>NW_020799097.1:84139259-84178727 GCF_003259725.1 Athene cunicularia
TTTTTTGGGGGGGGGGTGGGGGTTAAGCCTAGCTCTGATCTTCAGCAGGCTTTCTCTGGAATCCCAGAGATGAAAAGCGTATGCCAGGCAGCCAAGCACCATCTCTCTCTTTCAGAAACAACTTCCTTTGAAAAGATGCAGTGGCTTTTCTCCTGTAGTCTGTGCATGAACTCTTAACATCCCTTCCTCCTTGAGGCCTTTGCCTTTTCTGTTGTTGAGGACATTAATTGATATCTGGTGTCTGTTCTATTAATCCAGACACCTTGTCAGTGTTGCAGTGGTGCCCAGGCACTTCTGTACAGGCTGTGACATACAAGCTGACTTTCAGCTGGATGCCATCCCTGACTATCATTTTCCTCTCTGGATACTTTCAAAGCTGTGCCAGACAGCACAGATATTTTTATTGTAATGTAAGTGTAGAAGGGAGTATCTTGGTAGGATAGATCTGGAACAGTCTTTGTGCCCATATATTCAGACATCCAGACACACTGGTCCTGGATCTTTCTTGTTACAATTTTTTGGAGTTAGTTCTTAAAATAGTTTTCTGTTTAAAGCATTGCCTATTGTATTAGTGTAGGTTTGGGGATTTTTTTTTTTTTAATTACTTTCAAGGCAGTTAAACACTAGATTTTGAGTTTTGTTTTGTTTTTTTTTCCCCATCATATTAGTATTTTACTGGGTTTTATTTGGTTCTTACTAATTACATATGAAGTTTGATTTGCTGGTGTAACAAGCTTTGAAAGTACTATTCAAGAGGTAATTATAAGATTTGCCCTTACAATTACTGATCTTGGCCATGTTGATAAATTATGTAATAGAGTGTATGCAGTAACAGGGAACCCCAGTCAGTAGTTCAGGAGGTACATTCTTGTCCTACAAAGTTAATGACTGAAACTCAATAATATTTTCTGCGTTGCACTGATAATATGCACCAACATTCTTTGTAGGGAAAGCAAAGTATGTTGACTTGTCGTGTGGCAAAGCTAATCTCAGAACTACCTAAGCATACTCATCTTTTCTCTTTGAGATTGCTTCCCCATTCTCCTAGGTGTGACTGTGATGAGAAATAATTCACCAAAATTTTGTTTTTAGGCCATGGCAATGAATTACAGTATTGGACTTTTCAAAGTATTACATCACATATCTTGAAATGAGTGCACGGATGAGTCAATAAAATGCTGGATCATATTAATAATTTATTCTAGGGATAATTATACAGGAAATAAAAGGGACAGAAAAGGCCACTGTCTGCTTGCATCATTTCTAACATTGAGAGATGTATTGTATGCTTGATGGAGGTTCTTAATGCTGCTTAAGAAACATTGGCCTGCAACTACGCAGAACACCTTGGAGAGCTATTAACATAGCCCATAAAATACGGAGAGACTAGTTACTTATTAAGTGTCTGAACATCAGGAAAAAATAATGCCTCTTCAAAACTTTTAGTTGAGCTGAACAGTAAAGTTATAATTAAAAAAGAAATTGTTCAAGTCATTTAATGTTAACGTTCAGCCTTGTCAATATCTTGCATAATTTTTCACCAGTACATTTCTTGTGCCCGAAAATGAATTTTGGAGGATTAGAATAAGGATCATAGAACAAGATTCTTGCTTCTAGAAAGATGGGATAGACTTTGTTAGCTTTCATACATCAAGGTTTCATTGTGGCATCTTCCTGCAGACTGAAAAATAATGCATTAATCAATAAAAAGTCCCGCTGTACGTATAAAATATCCTTATTTGCATTCTAAGTGAACATGAGAACCATTCACAGATTGAATCCAGGAGAGAGCATTGAAATCATACAAATTCTCAGGCTGTAGCAATATCCTTAGTTGTTTTCAGCTGAACCAGAGATACTTTCCCTGCCCCCATTGGAAAACATTTTAGATGCCATCCCCATCCTAGGCAGTTTTGATTTTTAAATTTGGTGGTGTTAAATCTGTATGAATTTTTGTGAAGCATCTTATTGTCCAACTTGTTTGAAGACAAACCACTCTGCATATCTTGTCTATACTTACTGCTATCACTGAGACAGCAGAACTGAATATTTTTTGTAAGAAGAAACCCTACAGACCAATCATTTTGCCCTTTAATCTTTTTTATTGAACTTAAAAGGTTGGGCTGACTGAGGCGGGTGAGAATGGTCTAGTTAACTAAGTAATTTTAGGTGCTTGTTCTCTTTTGATTGCCTATACAGTGGAGAAAAAATTATCTAGAGAAATTACCCACAGTACAAAAATTAAGCTTATGTGGTATGTCCTGCTTATTGAATCTGTTCTCATTTCAGGCCAAATACACGGGTGGGTTAATACCACTCATTTTTCATTTTCTTTATAGCTCATGTTTCCCAGTGCTCTATGGCATGTTTTAAAACCAGTCGCTGGAAGCAATGTGCTTTCATTTCGTCAAGCCTTGCTGAAGCCATGAGACCAAAGTTATGTTTTTGTGGCATGGAACTGAACTTGTAACAACAGGAAACACAACAGGCTCTTTAAGCACATTTTTCTTATAAAATCTCACCAGAGACCTGGTAGGGAATTGCTGGGGCAACTCTCCATTCTGCAGGCAGAAGAGAGCAAGGATGCATGATTATCTTCGGCTGTTGCCCCGCACATGCACACCCCTTCCTTTTCTATAGGCTTCCTTACCCTCTCCTGCATACCTTCAGTGCATCACAGCAAGCAGCTGTGCTGGGCTGCTCCTGAGGGAAGGCATCCTCAGGGGCTTTGGGGGAGAGAGGCAGTGTGTGGCTACAGAGCCTCAGGAGATGAAGTGCTCATGGCAGGGCTATAAATCGTGGCTGGTCCCATGCGTCTCAAGGGCAAAGGATCAATTTTAAGCCAGCGTTTGTATCCAGACTTCTCTGTCCTGAGACAGTGATTTTGCATCTCCCTTGTAGTTTTCCTTACACCTTAGTAGAAATTCCTTATTAGGTTCCTTAGACTTTTCTTTTGAGAATTAATTCTTATAGTGTATTGTTAAATATGCAAAGTAGTACAAGACAAAGCTTTCTCTTCCATTGCATGCCATCACCAGCCTTTTAATAGGCAATTTAAACCATTCTCATCTGAGTGGTTTTTCTTTGTTTATTTGTTTTTTGGAGAAGAGGGTTTATTGTATCTCCCTGAAGAGGTTAGGGAATTAGGGTTATTGCCTCTAACTTTTGTTTTAATTTTTGGTTTAAAAGAGAAAAGCTTCATCCAATGCAGAGATTTTTTTTTAATGCACATAAGCATATTTTTGAAGCACTATAGACATTTAAAATGTGATTTAAAAAATTGTTTACCGGTAAAAAGAGCAGCTCTGATGGAACAATGGAAATGTGTGTGTGTGAAATCCCTCCTGTTTCATATAATATATCTATAGTGAGCTATTTACATGTATTTTATAAGAAATAATTGAATTATCCACTGTAGAGGATGTTCCCTTAGACACATGATAAAGCATTCTCTTTGAAGAATGAGAATCAAAGCAGTTGGTTTGAAGCGTTAGTCTCTGAGCAGTAGTCTCTGTGTTCAGGAACATAAATGCTGACTTGCTCCTTGTTTAGGCTGCATGGCCTCCTCTTAGCCCATCAGCATGGTGGGAGGGAGCACGTGTGCTGGGGCAGGGAAGAGTCCCCTTTCCATTTAAAATTCCCTAACCCCAAATGTCTCTCTCAAATGGACATCTCATTACTGTCAGTGCTCATGGCAGAGGTTTTATGTTTACATGGATAGGGTTCATCCTCCTTCACAGCTATGAAAACAGGGCTCTCTTAGACCTTAAAGCAAATGATGTGTTCAAAGAACTTCTCCCTCCCAGGGTATATTTCAGACACTGTTGCTTTACATTTGTGGGTAGAGCCAGCAGTGTGTGCTTTCCTGAATGAGAGTAGAGGCTTCTGGGGTGGCTTCTCTCTGGGCTTCTGCAAGCCACACGTTGAACAAGGAGGTTTGATCAGGAGATGGGGGACTGCTGTGAGGCAGAAGCGCCTGGTGGTGCCTGCATGTGCCCTACTCGCAGCACCAGCTGCTCTGCTGCATTGTGCCAGCTGTCGTGTGCCACAGCACTTACTGATGTCAGTCTAGCCTCTGATTGCTCTCTGGAGACAGATGCCTGCAAAGCCCAGGAGACAAAGAACATTTCTAAGGGATTTTTTTCCCCCCTTCCCCCCCCCCCCTTTTTTTTTTTTTTTTTTTTTTTTTTCCCTGGAAGCTGAAAAGTGAGTATGAAACACTTTCAATAAAATACTGCTGGATGGAAACCCAAACACATCATATGGGACAAGCTTTTGAAGAGATGAGAGCTTTCATAATGTGTTCTGTAGTCAGGGTTAGTTTGAGGGAGTGACAGCTCCCTTTGATGTCCTGGGCTCCAAATATTTAAGGAGAGTGTTGCAGGAAAGGACTAGAAGGCCAGTAATGTGCTACTTTGTTCTGAAATCATGAGCTGTGCAAAGTACACCTCGACACACTGTAAGATTTAAGAAAGAGACATGTTCATGCCTCAGGAGAGAGATTATGAGTCCTAAGAAGCTGAAGATCAGGTAATTCTGTGGTTTGATGTTTCGATCTGTATATCATTTTATCTTTTGTGCTAATTCACTCAAGCACACGTGGGCTTTGAGCTGCTGGTTAGGTTTTAATTAGAGACATGCTGAACAAATTAACAGTAGTTGGAAATATTTGAAAACTAAGTTTTTGCAGTGATTTCTAAAGAAGGTGAGATGTTTACTGTTATAGTCCATCTCCATCTTCCCTTCCCTTTACAGGTGGTGTTTGAATGCTGAAAATTTAGTGGCTGATAGCATTTCAAACCTGATTGTGTGCAATTCATCACATGTTGCAATCCTTAGAAAAAAATTTAGTAGTAAATTTCAAAGTGGGTAATTTAGGACAGCCTAAATTGAACAGAGGCAATGATTTCATCTCAGGTTTGCCTGTTTCAGGCTGTGTTGCTGGGAAAGGGAAGAAATCCTATGGTTCCTGCTTTGATACCAAAACTTTAGCAGTTTTCAAATTATCTATTTCTGTAATGGTGTCGTAGCTCAATTCTATCACTTTAGCTGACCAGAGGAAGAACTCTGATTAAAGCACTATATGATCTTTGAAGTAATTGGTATTTTGTTTCTCTCTTTCCTTTAGTAAGCCCTCATTTTGTACATGTTATGACCATTAATACTTTTTCCACTTCAGGAAAGTGATGTGCAGAAAGTTTTCCTCCTCTTTAAAAAGGGTGAGGAACTAGCTTAAAATATTTTAGAAGAACCAGAAGATTTTTCAGACCTCTCAGTTAGGCAGTGCAGATATATATATGCATTCTCAGAGAAATGCTTCTTTGAACATTGATAGCATAAGATAATGCAAGCCACAGAAGTCCCATTGAACTATCAAAATGAGTCTTACTAGGATTATGGTAGTGTTTGTGCTGCCTTGATGGGAAAAAAGGAATTTTTGTGTTAGATCACCCACCAATAGATCCATAAAAGAAATACAGTCTAGCTGAGTGTTAAAGGTATCTCATGAGTAGTATGGGATAAAGCCCTGGAGGGAAGAGGGCCCAAGAAAGCTGGTTAATATTCAAAGATCACTTCCTCCAAGCTTAGGAGCAATGCATCCTGACAAAGAGGAAGTCAATCCCTTCCAACCCAAACCTCTCTATGATTCTATAGCTATCTTATACTCTGTTTAACAGTGTTTTCAGTGAAGTCATACCAGTGTAATTCTGGGGTAGTGAAGTGGAGAATCTGTCCCCAAGCACATTTGGTTGTTCTGAGCATATAAGCAGTTCTCTGTCTTCTGATTTTTTACAAGAAAAGTGTACTGTAACATCTACATGGTGATGATGCTATTCGGAGAGTTTATTGACTCCCTTTGGGGGCTTTGTCTAGCACACTGAATTTGTATTTGTCATATGAAAGGCCAGATCTTTCTAAGTTCAGGCAACATATCAGTGTACATAGTATTTCCTTGCAGCCTGCCCCAGCATTTCCCAATTCTGTGGAATCAGGTTGGAAGGACCTTTTAAAGGTCATCTAGTCTAAACCCCCTGCCTTGGGCAGGGACTTCTTTCACTAGATCAGGATGCTCAAAGCTCCATCCAACCTGACCTTGAACACTTACGGTAATGTCTGGTCCAAGAGGCTCTTAAAACAGCAAGAGGTGAAAGGACCCCCTCCCTGCTAGAGTGGGGCAGAAAAGATGTAGTGAAATTAAAACACCTCACTGTAGTATCCCTGTTAGTCGTAATCATCAGGCTACAGGCTATTCTGAGGTGTGTCCTTATTGTTTTGATTTGTAATTTGATTTGGGAGAGTGTCTGAGTAAGAACTCTGTACTGATCCAGCAGCCATCTTCATTCATCATAATAGTACCCATGAGATGTAGCTGAGTCATTTTTTCTAATGTGCTTCTGTGTTTTATTTGATTATAAAGTCCAGATCCTCCTGCTTTCTGTTACAGGCTTTTTATCTTACTCTGGTTGTGTCAAAATCAATTTGTAATTCTGTGGTATATGCATGAAATTAGTTTTAATTTGCTATGTGTTTCCAAGGGTGACCGACATTTAATATTTTGTTCTGAGGGTCTCATTAGTACTGTGTACCCATAATCTGTTCTATGGGTGTAATGACAGAGGGTAAGTGAGCTATTGAACAGCATCCATCTGTCCACTTAACAAATGGCCAGAGGGAAATACAGGGGGAAAAAAATAGATGGATAATTGTCAGCATTTCTGTATTTGTAGTTATAGAGAAGACAAGTACAATACTGTGGGTTTGCTGTGAGCTTCAAGAATTTTAGTCCTGCATGACCCAGAAGATGTTTTTAGTAGTAATTCGTACATACAAAGAGATGAGAAAATCATGACAAAACCTGTAGAGGCAGAACTGATTTTCAGGCAGGTGCTACTACTACTGTGGATGGTGTAGTGCCTTTTGTGACCCTAACCTCAATGTTGAGAGACAAATTACTTTAGTAACTGCGAGTCCATCCCTTATCTGTGTGTTAGTCACATATGCAGGTGCATGCCACTTGCGGCTATTGGTTGGCTTTATTTTTGCTGTCCTGTGAATGACTTGTCTCAAGGGTTCTGAAGGCCTGTATGGTTCTGTAAACCCAGTGTCAACTGAAGTTGTAGAAGAAAGATTATTTTCTGGGTTGTGTGTCAACTGAAGTAGATGTTTGTTTCATCTCTAGACTTTAATGGGCTTGGGGGAAGGGTAATAAGATAATATTAAAAAAAAAAAAAATGCCCAGAAGGCAGAGCGAAAGGGGAAGAGGACAGCTCACAGGAGAAGGAACAGGAGGTGAAAGTGTCCAGGAGATAAAGGAACGTAGCAGCAGTAGTGGTGCAATGTAGCACAAACAAGGATCAACTGGAAGTAGCATTTGTACATGCCACCAGAAGTATTATTAATGAAGTTCTCTAAAGTGTTAGAAAGACCTACCCATTGCTCTTCTCTTTGGCTAGGTCTTTGACCTTGTTCTCATCTGGGAAAGATGCTGTAAGTACTTCCAGTGCACTTTGAATTAATATAGATGAAAGAGATATCTACAGTAGTAATTGGTAGAGAGAAAACAAAGCAAAACAAAACAAACCTATATTTGGTATTTAAGGAATTATAGGGGAGTTTATACTTTTTTTCAACTAATATGAATTTTTCCTGTACTTGTCAGCTCTAAGTAATAATGTGACCACTTCCCTTGCAGTTTACCCAGTGTTTTGACTAAAAATTTCAAGTTGATAGGCTGGAAAGAGGCTTGATGCTTAAACTTAATTTAATCTGTTAAGGAAAGTGCTACCACTTTCTTATAGTATGTGTATTTATATTGTACTGTACAGTGGGATCCCTACTAGTAATTTAGCACATTGTGTTAAAAATACAAACAAAAAAAATCTGTACTCAGACCTTATTCACTTTGCTAAAACAGCATCAGATATTAATATATGCTTCTTGAGTATTTTTCAATTAGTTTTATTATTAAGCTGTAGTAAGTTGCCTTATAATTTTAGTATCTTCAATTTACTGTATTGAGGTATTTTGAAAAGCTTTGCTTTTCAGTGTAGTGACTAAGATTGTTTGGAGATTTGTCCCTGGAAAGAAGGTTTGTTTTGTATTAGTCACCTTATATTTTTATTAAAAATACACTATTGTCATTGTTTTTATCTAACAAAATTAATCTCTGATTACTAAAATAACAGTGGTTTCTATTAAATTTAAGGATAGAATGGATTAGGAAAAAACCTTTCATTCTGTCAACAAATATTAAAATTATTTTAGGATTCTTTTCAGTAATGGATTTTTTTAACTCTGGATGATAATAATTTAATCTGAAGATAGAATTGTATTTTTAAAAGCATATATAATCTATTGGCTATTATTTAGGTTCAAAAATATGTCCTTAATGGAATAAATCATGTAAGCCTAAGATGTTGAATTACGTACCGGGGGTTGATTTTATGGTTTGTATTGATAGATGGAGGTGTAAGGTGACTGGTTTCCATAAGAAGTTCATCTCAAGTTGAGGTTAAAAAAACCATTTAAGTGCAATGATAGTCATTGCATAACAGGTTACTCATAGAAATACCATATGATCTCACGGCTACTTTAGCAGTTGGTTTGAAAAGTTGACTAAATTCCAAATCTAGAAAGAGAACCATCTCTAAAATACAGCAATAATGTTTTAATAGTAAGGTTGTACGTATAAGACGTGCCACTACTGATTAATGTTACAGTGCTGAGGCTCCTTCCCACTTCTAATATTTTCACACTTTACAGCCTTATACCCCATTAACTTCCTTTGAGAGAGTGATATAGAGAGGAATTGAAAGTGAGACTGCTACTTTCAGAAACGTTATGTGCAAACTGCTGTCAAACTTAAGAAAAGATATCTTTATGTGGGATATTTTGACTATCTGGTATCTTTAGAGATCCTCACCATGTTTAACAAGAAATATTGGTTCACAAAGGCATTTCACTTTAAACTTCTTTGTTTCTTAAATGTCAAAAGAAAGTCATCCTTTTTTTTATACAGCTAAGATGTTTGTAGAGCTTTGTGTTGCCAGAAACAAACTTCACAGTCTCAGCTTGTTAGCAAGATTATTTAACTTATAGCTCAAGAAAGCAAACCCAGGAGTAGCCAGTATAATCAGCATAAATACAGTAGGAAAAGAAGCAAAGAAAGAAAAATGCAATGAAGTGATTCTGAGATAACAGAAGCCTGTGTGAAAGTAGGTAAAGAGAATGATGAGTTATCGTAAAGCAAAGTATTTCAAATCTCTTTTGCCCTGGAGAATTCTTGACATTAATTATTTCAGGATATTCACTTTTATCACACCATGACATAATTCATGTGTATTGTCTTGGTGGTTTTGGTTCTGATTATGTCGTCAGGAAAAAAAAAAAAAAAAAAAAAAAAAAAAAAAAAGTTTTTTTTTCTTCCTCTGATTTTTCATTAGATTCCTTTTTAAAATGTATTTTGCTCTTCATGTTGTTCTCCACCTCTGTCTGATAAAATTCCTCTACTTCACTCATTAGAGCTGAGATGCTGATCATGGTTATGCAAGAGCAGGACAAATGGTAAAGGCAGACGAGAGAGAGCAGATTGTACAGTTAGATTGTATAGTTATTTATGCGAGGGCAAAAGAGATGCAGATGATTGCTTTCCAGAAAAAAACTGCTCTTATCTAGACTTTTTACAGTGCTTTTTATGTTGCATCTGGTCCTTATAGTGTCTGTTGTCACTGAATGTTTGACTTTCAGCAGTCCATGTGACCTGCTGTACTACATTTTCTCATTTGGAGAAACATTATTCTGCACTGCAGAGGGGTTACCTATGTTTTCCTTACATTTGATCCTGCTATGAATTCTTGCTTTTACCACATGCATTTCCTTGTCCTTTACAGAAAAAAATTTAGGTGATTTTTTTATTTTTTTCTGTCATCACACTGAATTCATATAGAGCTTGTACTTAAAGAAATCGTAAAACTATACAAGAACTTTTATTTAGATATATTTATATATTTACATATACTATAGAAAATATATTTACATATGTAGTAAATAACTGGCAATAGATGCACGCAATATTTACCCTCAATATTTTTTTATGGCATTATATTAATTAACCAGTGGTAGTAAGCCATTAATTGTATCCATGTAAATATTAAACCAAAAAAAACCCCTCCCCATACTTTCATTTGAAGATTTTTAGCAAACAGTGGAAACTGCAAGAATGTGACATAAATACGTGCATCTTGCTATTAACTTCCTCCAATATGATTTTAATTTCTACTCCATTTCTATAGATACTAGTTTTACTTTATTTATATAGGTTTTATCTTTAAAATCTTTATTATATTTTATAACATATATAACTGTATAAAGTTTATATATCATATATATAATTTACATAGTAATTTATAATCTTTATATTATAAAGGATATAATGTGGGTTTAGATTAGGAAGTGTCTTTCTATTAGGATATTTTTACAAAGAGAGAGAAAGAAGATTTAAAAGTATGTGTCCTGTTAGTCTGACACAAGCCAGTTATATTCCTTCTCAGGTGCCTCCAAAAAAATGGAAGGACTCCTGTGTTCCTTCCTTTTCTCATCTTAAAGAATAGGCTAGGCTTTCTGACCTGTCTCATTTGCCAGTCAGTCATATTCAGCTCCTCTCATGACCCATATGAGAAAATTGTATGGAGCTAGAAAGTTCAATATTATAATCTGTAGTATACGAGAAATTGCATCAGTGTTTATCATGAAGCTAGTTTGATTGCATATAGGAATTGGTCACCTTATATGTTGATATCCCTCATTTATGTTAATGGCATATGAAAACAGAAAAGGAAAACAACAAAAAATATATTATTGACATTTGAAAGTTAAAATTTTCCTTTCCTTATTTATCTGCATAATTTTATTGAAAGTCATATCTCCTGAAGACAAGAAATGGCAATGTTGGTATCAGCATTTTTTCCTTAAAGATTTTCCTTATAGATTTCAGTCTTTCAAATGGCAGTTCAAAATTATTCTCCCAAATGGCCTAACCATCTGGAAAAATGTGTGAAAAGAAGAGAGGATGGAAAGGAGAAGTCTGTCTCCAAAGTTTGCTTCTTACGCTAAGGAGCAAAATATAGTGAACTGGCTATCAGTTACAATAGAGTGTGCTTTAGCTTTTGTGCTCCTGAACCCCTCCTGCGCCTGAGCTGACTTTAATATAGTTTGGTCACTTATCCCTAGACTTCCTGGCCTGAAGCAAGGCCACTTACTGCATTTTAGCCTATCACAGCAATTATATCACTTCAGAGTTCAGCTAAGCTTGTCAGGCTTGTCTGCTTGATTTAAGCAGAAGACAAGGACAGGAGAGAGGAAAATACAGGAATGAGGATCAAGTGCTGCATGAACAAGAATGGAGATTTAAGAACCTTAAACCTGTGTTTAACACATTCAGCCTATTTACCCATATTAAACATGTTTAGCATTGGCATCTTGACATGGTACCAGGCTGTTTTTACAGTTGCCTTCTTTTGGACTCCAGAGACAAAGTGTTTGCTGATGTGGATTCAGGGGATATTGACTATTCCAAAATTGTAGAGCTGCTGGTTTGATACCTCCTTCTTTGAGAGAAAAATGAATCACTATCCTATCCAGTGGAAGAATTAAAATTAATTTGTAGTAATGAAACATTGTCTGTCTTTTTTTAGTTTGTTTCCTGCTTCAATGATTTAGGCCATCAATATCCTAGCTTGTAACTTCAGTCTGTATGAGCTAGTGCCACCACGAGAGTCTGAAAGTCAGAAAGTGAACAAAGACTAAAAAATCTGCCTAATTCTCTTAAAAATCTATCTTGAATAGGGGTTTTAACAAAGCATTGACAAGATATATGTCACATTTTCTCATGTACCTATGGAGGTGCATGACCATTTTTTGGTCAAAAAATGCACACCGCTAAAGCAAAGTACACACAGATTCTTTTTAGCTTAGAATAATTTGTTCATTTTTTTTCTTCCCATTTTTAGAGAGAAACAAGGAAGACTTAGAACATAAATATGCTGCCTAGCCAAAAAGGAAACCCTGTTTCAGTTGAACTGTCTTCAGTTGAAGTGAATACTGGTCGTTTCTCAGTGTTCCTCAAGTAGCTTTCGGTGGGCAAGTTTATACAAATATAAATAATATTCTTATAGTCACATAAGAGCACGGATTTTGACTCTGCAGTTCAGCAGAGTCAAAAGCAAATATTAAATGTCACACACTCTATTATTGTAACTGTCTAATGTGACTGTATATACAGATACCTTGCTTACATTTTCCGTAACCCAGG
This sequence comes from Athene cunicularia, assembly GCF_003259725.1. Taxonomy (NCBI): domain Eukaryota; kingdom Metazoa; phylum Chordata; class Aves; order Strigiformes; family Strigidae; genus Athene; species Athene cunicularia. The sequence continues at coordinate 84,151,570 of NW_020799097.1, forward strand.
AATAATTGTAGGAGGAAGGTGGTTGATAGAAATAAACTGTGTCCGTTCGGTGACTGCTGGCCTACTGAGAGTTTTAGTTTAGTTCAAGAGTGCACCTTTGGAACAAATCTGATCTGCAGTTTTGTTCATGTTGCAAAGCCACCTTGGCACATGCAAAGTAGATGCTTGTGGTGAAACTAAACTGGAAGGAAAATGCAGTTTAGAAGCCAAAATTTTAAGGACTTAGGAAATTGTGTGTGTTTCATGTGCTTTAATTCACTGTAACCTCTTTCTTGAAATGCTTCAATTGTGACTTTGAATCTCTCCACTGAGCAATGAAGCAGAAGACACTGCAATCATTGATTTTAGCCTTAGTTAGTCCAAAGTCAAATGCAACATGTTTCCAGTATTTCTAGGTGGTCATCAACATGTGAAATACAGAGATTAAAAAAACAAATAAACAAACAAACCAACCACTAAAGCAAACATTAGTATTCATCTAGGCTTATTTACTTCTTTTATTTTTTTGTAAACAATGCTCTGCAATATTTTGTTTTATGCACAGGTAACAGAAAGCAGAATTTAGTTTTCTGTGACTCCAACACTTCTACTCTTTGTTGAATGACTTTCAGCATTAATTTTGATATACAAAACAAAAGGGCTCTTATTTACTTTTTTTTTTTTTATTGATGGACTCATTTCACATTAATATTAAGAATATCCCATTATGAAGCCTTTCATTTTAGAAATATTCCAAAGGTAATTTTAAAAATCTGTATGATTTTCAGTCTTTTATTCCTTTTATCCCTTGTCTTTGGTTTGAAATTTTGTATTTATTACATCTGAAAACCAATTATGGGAGCAATTGTTTCAAGCCTTCTTGTAAGAGAAATAAAAATTGTAATCAGTCTTGAAGCATGTATATCTAGTTGGAGACAACAAAACCTCTTTTCTAAGTTTTGAGATATGCAGGATTAAAGACTATAAAACCTCTTATCTGAGTTTTGATATAATATATGTAGGATTAGAAATATTTGTTGCCATGTTTTGTGGCCTATTTTATCAGCATTTGCTAAGGATGCATTGTTGGGATCCAACTCCAATAAGCTCTGGGCTTTTTTTCAGGCTACAGATTTAAAATGCAAAAGGGTAAATCCTGCAATTAAATGTAAGAGGACTTGACAAGGCAGGTGAAATTCAGCAGATCACTTCTGTGATCTAAATTTTGCTTTATTTGGAAAAAATGCTATGCATTTGGAAAAGTCATCAAAATACTTGAAGCATCTATATAGAAGGTATGGTGACATTTTAATTTTTTCTCATTTCTAATAAGGATACTGAATAAGTAGGACAGTGAATAAGGAGTATGAAATCACTTGGTACTTTTTACTTTTCTAATTTGTTGTTTCAGTAATGTGTATCTCACCATTGAAGAGTGACTGCAACATGTGTCTGTAAAACATAGTCTCAGGGGCATCTTATTAATGTTACATACAACATTCTCCATCTGGTATTTTTGCAGAGTAACTGTAAACAGGGGCAGACAGAATATATGTGCCTCTGCTTATCAGTTCTGACCTTACTAAAAATTTAAGGCTGCTGAAATTTCACAAAAAGTATTTACATGAACTAATTAGGTGACACTCATATGAACTAAAAGTGGCATTTGGATATGACATGCTAAATGATGATGTTACTAAAAAATCCTTAAGTTGAAAACCTCTTAGTATTTTCATCTTTGTCTCTATAGGCAGTAGGAGAAGATCCTGAAAAAGGCTTCAATCTGTGTTATGTTGATGTATGCATTTATGCAGTGGGCTTCCTCTAAATTTATACTGGTCTGACAGCCAGAGTGAATTTCAGTCTAGAGAAGATCCCAGGCAGGACTCCAAACTCTTCCTTTTGAACTCTTGAGATAGTGTAAACTCACTGACTTCCCTGAAGTTGACATGAATTTATATTCTGTCTTTTTGCCTTCTGAGTTTTTTTTTTTTTTTTTTTTTTAATATATATGTAAGAGTATTAAGATGTCATATCTAGCTGTTAGGTGTAAGTATACAATACATACTTCACAGCCTTTCATGTTAATTCATTGTAGTCAGCAGTGGGTGTGACAGTGAGGTGTTACTAATATGAAGAGATTAGAAAGTAAACTGTACCGACTCATCACATGATTAATTTGCTCTAGTGTGGCAACAGCAGAAGTCGGGGCTGGTCTGGCATCTCAGGGCTCCTCATCTGCTTCTTCTTCCCCAGCCCTCTCCTTGCCCCACCAGCTCACTGCAGGAGTGCTTGCTTGCTTTGCTAAAAGTTGGGCTGCATATGAAATGCAGGTTAGCTAAGTTTTATTAGAGTGCACATTCTAGCCAATTGTATTCAAAGTAAAGGGAGTGAAAATGGAAGAAAAGAGGAAGGGGCAAAGTACGTGTAAGTCATGCCATAAGGGAAGATCGCCTGTCATTCTCAAGCGGATTACTCTGTTTTGGAAAAGCAATGCTGATATTAAAGATGACAGGTGGTGACATCTGATTTATACCGTAACTTTTATGGTGTCTTTACATCCTATGTGTATATATAAAAAGAGATATAAAATATATGAATTCTCTGGTTCAGTTAATCTAAATTTCAGGAAAAAAGAGCAAGCTGTCATTTCAAAGAAATACTACTTCAGTCCAGAGATGTGCTGAGAGTATATGCTATCAAAGGAGTAATCCCATAAACTATTCCCTGTGTTTCTCAAGTGTTTTCAAATATATAATTGACTTTTGCAGCTGTTCCCAAAACTCACTTCCAAAGATCTTATCTTGCTTGTTTTTCTTCTTGCACAACCACACCAGAGCACTGGGGGGACATAGCAGGGACTAGGGACAGCTATGGGGTAATTGACCTCCTTTAGGATTTGGGGAAGGATGTCAACAGCAAAATGATGTCAAGGTGAGGAATGATGCTTATGAATCTTGTTTGCACTTACAGCTTCAGGTTTTTCCCAGCTCTAACAAAATGGAAAATTGGTTCTAAGGAGCATTTTGGATGGCAGTGACTTTTGGCAATTCTCTTTTGCTGAGTTTTCTCCAGCTGAGATTACGGTTGGGGAATTCTTCGCATCTTGGACTGTTCTCATCATAAATAGGAATTTTCATGTTGTCAGAGATATGTAACCTTGCAGTACATTTAAACATGAAGAAATATTAGAGCACCATTAAGGGCTTGAAATATAACCACCACTACATGGAAAGTCAGAGATAAGTGTGAAGAACGAAGTAAATTCTTTACCCATACAGAAATGACTAAATAATGAGGTGTTTTCAAATTAAGCCTTCAATTTCTATTAGATATGAGAATTCCATTGTCTGTCTGGTTTTAAGGAGTTATTGTCTGTCACCTCTTGGTTAAGGCACTCTGTCCCCACATCCTCCTGCCAGCAAATAGAAACTGGAAACTATTCAGTATGGTTTTGGGTTTGTTTTTCTTTTCTTACAGAGAATTTCTCTCCCATTGTCCACTCTGTTGGCACAGTCAGCATACAACCAGTTAAGACTGAAAAGGGGGGAGAAAAAAACCACCAACCCCCCAAAAAGGGTTAGCTAACTCAATATCTTTATGTAATCTAAATTATATATGGCACAACTTAAATTTCACTAACATAGCTGCAAAGATTTTTTGCTAAACATGTTTGACACACAGATGTTTAATGGACTAGATTTTATTTTTTTCATCAGAAATGTGTGTTTTGTTCCAAAAAAAGCCTCAAAGAATTTTGCCAGGATGTAGTCTTGTGACTAAATGTTACTCTTTATTTAATACCTGAGCAGTTCTTGGTGCCTCAATTTTTCTTGTTTTGAATCTACATTTAGGTTGTGTAGTCTCACCAAGGCAGAAGTTGCCACCAACTGAGAATGTCCAGATTTCAGTTTAGTTACAATACAAAATAGCTGTTAATAATGGCATTTGGATTTGAGGAATTTAGCAGATTGCTTTTAATGATCTGTGCTAATTTACTGAATTTGCAACTTAATATGTTTCATTTTGCAATACTCAAAAAGAAGACAGTAAAGTTAATTGGCACCTTGTTGGATTTTCATGTATGCCTTTTTCTTTTTAATTGAACTGGAAATGAGAATGAATAGTTTTCTAATTGCAAAAAATTACTATGATCTGACATCCTTCTTACCAACACATCATTATAAAATATATCATTATGTGTGAGTTATGTCCATAATATATATTGTATTTCACAGTTTTAGCAAAAAAAAAGGGGGTTAAGATAATAACTGAATGTAACAATAATCAGTGAAGCATTGAATATTAATTGGGGTATTTTTTATAAAATAAAGCAGAAGAACAAGAGGAACTTACTGAACTGCAATTTTTTCATAACTCTCAAAAGTCATTAAAAAGATGTATTTAGCATGCATTCTATTTCTTAGGTGTTGTATGCAATTAAATATGCTATTCTGAAAATAATACTGCATTATTAAATACTCGCATCTAGTACAGTCTGATAAATTCAAATTACTCTAGCAACTGTGATGCTTGTGAAAATATTACACAAGCCATTTTTTTTAAAGCTTAATTCAGAGGCATATGCGAGATTTGTTGGAATACTGAGGGGAAGTACATAAGTAGTATATAAGTACTTTCCATCCATAGTTACGCTCAGAAGCAGCCAAAAACCAACTCGTCTCATAGACCAAGCCTCTGACTTGCTCTGATTTATTCTGGCTGATGTAACAGTTACACTAGTTTCAAGTCCAAAGAGTAAAATATGAACTAGAAATTTTCCAACTAGCTGTTAAGGCATGTCTTGGGAGATTTCTGTTTAGGGGTGGGGACTGGAGGGGGAAGCATATAATACAGTATTACTGGTACAGTAACTTTGTTACCTTCCATTCTTTTTTAAAATGCTGAAGCAGAGGCAAAGAAAATGGCCATAGTATTTAAGATGATTCTAAAGATTTTAATGTACTTTTTGATGTGATTCTCATCATTCCTGCAATATTTTTCCACTTGCAAGCAATGCATGCAGTCCAATCTTGTGGCCATAAAAGCTTTTAACACAACCATCTATCATAAGTCTTGGAGTGCATAATATATGTAGGACAATTCTGTTAGATTAGTTTTAAACAGAGTAGATTTTTTTTTTTTTTTGCTCCTCTTGGCTGTCGAGTTTACTTGTCATTATCTATGTGAATGAAACTCAAAGAAAAGCTTTTAAAACTCTTCTCAAAATGACTATTTCTTTACTTTGTGCATGTATATGGCATTCAGTGTTTGAATCAGCTGTTACAAGTCAGCATGGCCAAGACTGGCATATGGTGTCTGCTAAAGGTTGTTCAAGCATTCAACCCAGGACAAGAGAAAACAGATTCACTAGTCATTTCAGAAATATCCTAGGTATATTTTCAGAATTAATGTTCATGATGGTCTTCAGATACTGTCTTTCTATATTTCCAACTGGCACTCTATCAAACGCAGTGCTTCACAATCTAGCTTAAAAAATCTTGCCTTGTGGAAAAGGCATAAATTTGGCATTGTTTGTTGTTTTAGAAAGGGAATTGTCGTCTTCTTTCTGGTTTGAAAGGAAAAGTTGGTTTACATTAGATTACTCCAGAAATCATTATACACAAATTATTTTTCCAGTTATAAAACTTATCCATCACGCTTGTCATGGAAATTCTTCTGGTGAAGTCCACATAAGGTCAGATGTTTACTAATCCTAGTGAAATATATCTATAGTTTATTAAGATAGAGATCTCTTCCAACTGTTATTACTTCTAACTCGACCTGGGATTTAAGAGTTTTGATTGGATTCTCTTCTATATTTAATCATGAACGATAATGAGGCAAATGTTAACTATTTCCTATCCATTTCCATCTTCTCTGAGTATGATGGTTCTGCAGTGTCATTATGAGTTATTAACAATAGTTAACAACTGTGCCAATAGTAAAGTTGCTTCTACAGTAAACAAGGGATAGATCTTCTGAACGAGCAGCTTCTTCATTGTTTCTTAATTGTGTGGTCTCCATTTCTGCAGAGGTAGATGGTGAACTTTAAGAACGCCGAATAATTCATTTGTGTCCGGTAACGTCATGTGAAGGCAAGTATACTCTGTGGTCTCAGCAGCACTGACAACTTCAAAGCAGTATCAGTCTTGAGTTTCACAATACGGATATCCAGCTATGCTGAAGTCTGGTATCTTCTGCCTGTCACATGTTCCTGTGTTACCACAAAATTTTTTTGTGCAGCTAAGTGGTGAAACAGATTGGAAAAGTGATTCATCTTTTTTTTCTTGAGAGAGGTAGAAAAAGGAAGAAAGAAGATTGCCAAGAGATCGTAGTTTAAATCTTTCTGTACACATCCAGAGAAATTGCTTACTGATTATAACCTCCATTTGACAAAAGCAAAATAAATTACAAGATTTAAAGCATCATTCAGAAGCATTTTTCAGCCATCTCTAGAACAGAGTGTGTGAAGTTAAAAACGGGTTAAATACTATATGTTTCTTCTGATAGAAAGATGTAACTGTCAAATTGTGAATAACATTGCTGCTGCCATTTAATTGTAAAGCTGCTGTTAACCCAAACCGACAGAACACTGGTTTCAGACGTGGAACAGTACCAGCAAAAGTGGAAGTGATTGGTACCCTTCAAAGCTTAATAGTGCTCATAAAAATGGTACCAGCAATTAACACTTTCTTTTATAAAGAGGAAAAAAATATCTATTATTAAATAGAAGTGTTTATAACTTCAACATTTTAGGCTGTACTTTTGTAGTCATTTATAATCAATCTGTGCCCTGCAGGATCACCCAGAAATACAGGTATAATCTACACCAAGAAGAGGCAAAGGTCTTTTGTTTGTTCTGTTCAAACTTGTGAACCTGTGTGATAGGGAGTTTCTACCACCTTTATCCTTCAATATGTCACAGTACCTCAGAACAGTACAGCAGGCATGCAGGAGCAAAGAGAAACACACAGAATTCAAAGCAGAAGGTTAAACATATTCACTTAAGACCATTCTAGTCTAGAAATGAGCATCTCACAATTTGCCAAGTTGGTTGTTTAGCAAAAGTCAACATCAAACACATAGTTCTGTGAGAGACAAGTAAGAATGCTGCATGAAATGTAAAAGAGAAAAATAGTTAATGTTTGCAGTGGAGTAAAGTCTGGGTGCTAAAGCAAGCTGTGTCAGTGCCAGTATTTCTCAGATTCATTTCAATACTTTGCTGTTATCTGTTATAGCTGGCATTTGCCTGTTGATCCCACTTCAAAAAGCAACTTACAATTATACCTTTTTCCCATGACATTCAATTAATACTGTTATTCTGTGAAAAATGGAGAAGCTGCTACTTGTAGTCATGTTCTTCATTCTGGAGAACTGGAATAAGAGACCAAATGGTGCACTCTGCCAGAATCTGTAATGAAACAGGCATTACACCTTTATAAAATTTGTAAAAATAGAAGATGGTATTTTCCTAACATGCTCCTTGACATGCACAGTGCTGTGGAACATAAAGAGACTTAATATGAGCTAGTCAGGCAGAGGATGAACAAATAATTTTTCTATAATATTTGCAATCAATTGAAAAGCTGATGCTAAGAATTAAAAATCAGTAATTTTCAACAAAAACAATCATAGCAATAGTATCAACTGATACTATAAAGAGATCAGTAACATCCTATCAATTTTCAATAGAAGTATGACATATCACTGGTATCTTCTAAGTGCTTTAATCTGCTTTAAATGCAAAAAATTCAGTCCACTGATATCAGAAGTGGACTTGCTTGTATCAAAACAAAACTTCTGACATACTTCTTGTATGCTTGAAGTCTCTTAACTGAATTCACATTTACTGTGAAGTTTCAGAGTTTGAATGTTGTTTTTTTTCTGGAACTAAGATTGGAGATAATTTTTTCTGGAGCTAAGATTGGAGATAAACGTGAATGACAGGCATTTTTGCACAGGAATTGTCTTGCTGCTTGCATTAGATATGGTTGGGACAAGTTTTTGTTTTGGCTTTTTACAAGAGATTTAATTGCATGTAACAAGAAAATGCACAAGAGTAATGATGACATTAATCTGACACTAGTCTACTACTCTAGTCTACATCTACTGACACTAATCTAGTTCAGATGCTAAAAGATCTTTAGGAGGGAAATTGTCAGAAAGTTTATTCTGGAGTAACTCTGTTGAGTTTTATTTTGCAGCCATTAAAACATGGGGTACTGCATTTAAGCTACCTGAAGTATTCAGCACTGAACCAGACCACTTAAAGCACAACAGAGCACCTAAATCTTAAGTAAAATAAAAAAAAAAAAAAAAAAAAAAAAAAAAAAAAAAGTAGGTAGTTGATTCTTCTTTAGTAACCAAAACCTAGTCATCTTTCTAATAGTGTGATGCTTCTAGCTCTGATTTGCATGCCTCTGTGGAAGTAATGCTAAAGTTGCACAAACAATGATATGTTTTAATCTGTTTACAGAAAAAAATATTTTCTTGTATTTTTGATTGCCAGCAGTGCTGCCACCCAAAAGCTGGCAATAGCTAGAAAGAACTGAGCCAGTTCACATACTTTTCCAGTTTGGTGTATGGTCTAGTTCCTTAACTGGTCTTTATATCAGTTACTAAAGATGTTACTGTGCTTTCCATGTGAGCACTGTTCCTATCAGCAGACATGCTCTTTAAGATGGGATGTAAAATACTCTTCTCTATGTTTAGCCTCTATTTAGAAGCAGATTCTTCTACCTCTTTAGCCAAGTCAGGCTTCAGTTTTCCTCTCACTGATGGTTTTCTTTCTGTGAACTCCTTGAAGTGTGTTAGCTTAAATTTCCCAGAACTGCCCAACTTTAATCAGAATAATGAAGCAGGCCCCCCACAATCATGGAGCTGGCTTTGAAAATGAGAGAATAGAAAATACGATGTGACGCTATCTTTTTGTGTGTTGGATTGGTGTTTGTCTTACACCTATGAGGTTTAGAAGCTTAGACCTACTTTGTTTTCATGTTTGTGAATAAAAATGGAAATACTTACCCAAGGGCATAACTGTAGAAATCTGTGGCTTAACACAAGAAAATAAATGTTAGAAGACTCTTAGAAAATTTATCAGCTAGATGGTTGGCTGGTTCAGAGTTTTCTAGTGTTTTCTGATTTTTCAGCAAGTTTTTTTTTTCAGACCAACTCATCTGATTTTTATAACTTCCATTTGAAAGAAATATTCTCAAGCATTTTAATGACGCTTGGTAGTCTTTCTGATCTACTTGGGTGTTTTTGTCTTGCCTTTCCTTGCCAAGATATACTAATTCCTAGATTTCCATTTTTCTGTGAATATGTGAGAATTCTTGAAAATTAAATATCTTGTCAAGATTTATCATGTTATCATCTGAAGAAGCAGTCTCTGTAACTTGGATTATACCCACTTGTCTTCATTACTGGTTTCCAGGCAAGGCTGAAAAGAAAGAATCCAAGGAACTGAAACTTTGTGGTGTTTTTTGTTTTTCTTCATTGTTTTTTTCAACAGTTGTGAAAGCAAATAGCATATCTAGTTTTCTATTCAAGTCTTATATGATAAAATATTAGCAATCTGTAAATATCCATGAATAAATGTCACAATTCTTGGACTTGCTTTTCTCTTTATGCCTTACATCAACACTGATTCCCAGGGTTTTTCTTTTCAGGTTTCATAGTTTAGTTCACAACTTAGTATAGTGTGCCTCACCACCAGGTTCATGCCCACCTTACCATAGTTTATAAGGGACATATGCAGGGATAAATAACTCCAACATATACATTGGAAAAGTAAATTAGAGCAGGGGTAATGAATTTCCTTATCTTTCTCCATGGCACTGTTAGGGCATCTCTTTGAAATGGGTCCAAATTCTAAATGTCCTTGTTACTCTCTACTTGAAGGCAAATGAAGGCTCTGCTCCGCCTTTGCTCCTTTGGACAAGATGGTGGTGGGTCTCCATGTCCTGACTGAGTTAGAGGCCACCTCTTCCACTTCTGAGGGCACCTGACAGTGAGAGCTATCTGAGGATGAAAGCAATATGTTTTCTCTTATTTTGAGATTGCAGTTTACAAACTGCCTCAATCTCTTTTATGGTGTTGCTTCTGCTTCCACGTTCGCTCTTCTTCAAAATCCCCATGAAACGTCCCATTCAGAGTACAAAAGTTTAAAGTATAAATCAACAAAGTAGACTATGACAAAAGAATTCAAAACACATGATTTAAACATCTTCCCAACTACTGTGGCACTGATGCAGCAGTTCAGATACTACTTGTTGCTGAAAGAAGATCATCAAGAGAGGTATCAAGAAATTACTAAAAGAGAGAAATGGCTCAAAGAAATGAGATATAGTGGGAAGAAAGAAAAGGAACAGGGAACATCTCAGTAGCAGGGAGAGACAGAGGGGAAGGCTATGAAAATAAAAAAGAGATTTTAGAGGATGAAGAATACTAGAGGCACCCACAAAAAGAAAATGCTACAGCTCAAGAAAAGATAAGTTAAAAATTGAAATTGTTTACAGGATTGGAAGGGAAAGTAAGGCCAAAAGGCAAAGAAGGATGAAAGAAAACACATACTTCATTATTGCATTTGTATTACTATATTATAAGCTATTTTTTTTTTTTTTTTTTTTTTTTTTTTTTTTCAAATATAGCATGATATTTGATATAGTGGGGTTCAGACCACTACTAGCTTTTTCTTTTCAAAGTGTTCTTTGAATATTATATCCTACTTAATTTTGGTAGAGAAAGGGGAGTATTGTGTTGCTATCTTGTCTTGTCACAGTGGACTAGTCAGCAACTGGATTGGTCATGGGTTTAGTATGAGCATCCTCATGGGAGAGACCCATGTGATCAAGTGTGCTACAAAACATAATCAGAGGGAAGAAAAATCAGAGAGTTGCAGAGAGAAAATGTTGGATCTGAAATCAAAACACACTTCTCAGGAAAGTCTCAGGTAGCTTGTAATACTGCCAGCAAATTCCTATAGAATCAGGCGGGGTGGGGGTGATGTCTTTTGAGAACAAAAGCCAGGTTTTGTCACCAATTACAGTTCATATAGAAGTCACCTATATTTTCTGTTGACTCTTGTACAAAAATTAGGATTTTTTTCCTCCAATGCATTTTATAATTTTCCATTTGTTTATATAGGTACTGGACCACTTCATCTGTCTCTTTATAAAACACTGTCCCTTTCCGTTTACTTTAGGGGGGGAAAAAAAAAAAAAAAAAAAAAAAAGGCCTGACCAAAAAACAAACGCACAGCAACAACAAAAAAACACTCAAAATTCTTTTTTAAAAAAATCTGTTATCAAGTAAAGTGCTGTGCATTTCAGACTGCCATAACTCTTGACCCTGGCTAGTAACAATATCCTTTCATCTCATCTTGTAAGAGCTGGAGTAACATCTGATAAATACATAGAGCTAGTCTTTAAGCTGCCAGGGTTTAATGATCATCCCAGGGATGCTTGGAACAAAAAAGATTCCAAAGAAATTGTCATCCTTTATAGGAAAAGACTTTGTAAATCATCCTGTATGCTACTTTTTATTAGATTAAGTATATAATCAGAAAAGTTTTTCGGATCCAGAACTCTAATTGCTTTAAAGTCACAACTCAAAAGGAAAGTTATCTGATTGTTTTAGAGATGAGGAATGAAATATTGATGGGAATGCTGGTTCAAGGAGAGTGCATGGGTTATGGACCGTCTCTTTCTCTGAGCTCTGTGTATATCTCCGGGAACTTGTAACAAGACAAATTACCCAAGGCAAAGTATGCTTTTTTTTTTTTTTTTTTTTTTTTTTTTTAAATGACTGTCTCCATTCATCTCTACTAGCTATTGAGGCAGTGACCTTCCTTTGCTCTGGATCTGCTAGAGCTAGTACACAGCAGATACTGTGTAAGAGTAGCTAACAGAGGATGCTTCTGCTTTAGTGATACTCCCAGGATAGATAATGCACTGTGCTTAGCTTCTCTGTGATTACTGTCTCTTACTTGATGATGTTCAGGGCAGTTACAGAGACAAGAGAAGCAGAACAGAGATTACAGCGAGAATAGTGTTAAGATCCAGTTTTCCACAAATGAGACCACAAAACAGACTGCTATAGACATTTAGTTTGGTTTAATTTGTTCAGGTTTGAAACTCACTTGGCAAAGAAAGAGAAAATGTACCAATTTCCACACAGGGTAGACAATAGTTTGCTCATTACTCTCTGGGATATTTGCTTACTGTAACCTTTGCTTTCTGTAGTAGATGTTCCTGTGAGGAACATGAATGAATGAGGTTCTTATATAGTTACTGAATCTAAAGTAATTTTACATAAACTGCTTATTTGGGATTTATGAACTGTAGAATTTGGAAGCAGTTCCTTAGAAATAAACATTTTATTAGATTTCAACAAATCTTTTAAAGTAAAACAAGCTGAAGAGTTTATAGTTTTTAAAGTGTCTTTTTGAATATATGTACACATTTATCGGTATTATTTCTGATAGTTGAACAAAAACTTGTCTTTAATTTTTAAATATCTTGCTAATCTGTCCACTTTACTATTCATTTATTACCTGCTTGTAAACTAGATAAGGGATCTTGTGAACAGTACAGATATGTCTCCCCAGACACAAGTGGAAAAAAAAAAAAAAAAAAAAAACAAACCAAAACCCAACCTGTTAATTTTGTAAAATAAACCACAAGACTAATGCAAAGGAAAAATAAACTACTCCCACCACATTTACCATCCTAGCTATTCATAACATCCAGAATTTAGCTGCATGTGTAACAAGTAAGTTACGTTTATGTTACTGCAAAAATATGTAACTAATTGACAAGATTAAAAGAAATGTCTGTTTTCCTTGCTAAAATATGTTTAGGTTTTGTTAGTAAACATACTGTCAATCACTAGTTATGCATTAATATTCATCTCTTACTTCAAACATCATTTGATCAGGATACAACTCTGCAGGGATTTCCAGCTATTCTGTCACATCAGACAGTTCCTCCACCTTTTTTCCTTCTTGGATGGCAATCACAGGATGCAAATGGCAAGTTCTTGAAAGATATTTTCTAACATCGGGTTCTGGATGGGCTCCTCAGGCAGCTGGGCTAGATATGCTGGAAGAACTTCTGAGCAACTCTCATAATGAAGTGACTTCCTGGCCTCTTAAATGTACAGTTCCCTCCAAGTGTCCTTCGGATGTGAAATGATCTGTGTGTTATGTCTTGCCACAGAGTAGAAAGACGCAAATTATACACCTGGAAACTGCAAATGTATGGTGTAAATCTATTGTACTGCACAACCATAAGGCTTGTGAACAGTTGGATAGTCTGTTGTGATGGCTGCAGCGTTTCACACCAGCACGTGAAAAGCCGAAACACTCATGTTGTAGCAAATAATTTTGTAAGTTTTTGGAGTAATAAGGCTCCAAGTAGAGGCAGAGAGAGAGAAAGTTTAGATATTTTCATTTTAAATTGGAAATGAAAATTTGCTTTGTGTGACTTTGCCCTGTATGCTATTTTTTCTCTTTTTGGTAGGTATTCTCAGGTTGTAGTTCTGTATTACAGATCAGTAACCGGGAGATCATAGCCTAGTGGGCTTTCAGGCACCTCAAAGGAGAATATAAGTACAACTCGACTGCATTTTTTTTTTTTTTTATGATATGGAGTTTCAGTTTCAAGTAAATGCGATGCTGGATATTCAAGACTGCAAAATGTGTACCAGCCTAGTATGTTAAGAGTGATAATAGGAAACCTAAAAATAGAGAGCATATCTTTTCGTCAAATTGTTATTTAACCACAGTAGTGGACTTGACAGTTATTTGTAAAATACTTGATTTCTGGGTTTTGTCATTGATTATTGTCTTAGATAATCAAGATTGTTTTCTTGATAACTGCTTGAAAGAAAAAAAAATAAAAAGAAAAACAAAAGATAAAATTTGAGGAAGTTTAGATATCACATTTAATGTTGAAAAAATAAGGATGATACTATGTGTGAACCAAAAGTACATGTCGTTTAAACAACTATTTTCCAAAATTTTTTTTTTTCAAAATGCAACAGCTTTTTGCATAAATTGATACCTTATTATAGCTAAAAATCTGAAATCTCAAAAAATCTTTTAAATTGGAATAAACATATAAAACGGAAATACTTTTAATTTCTGCTTGGACTCTATTTGAAGAAATAACCTGTATTTAAAAGACTATATCTTGATAGATTCTTTGAATTCCTTTGGCAATAAAAAGAAATTTAAGTAATCTTTAAATGTCCGCATTAACAGTATGTTGATGTAAGAATACCATCTTGTAAAGAGGAACTTGTTTTTTATTGATGAGTGAAAAAGATGACATCTGAGAAGATCCAGATAACGCATTAGGAGGAATTAGACCATTTTCTAACTGTCCTTTTTCCTTTCCTCTCTATAATGTTAGTGTTTAAAGACATGTCAACCTCAGGTAGAAATTTGCCATTTTTCTAATTTCTGAACAAGTAAAAGGACTTCTATGTAATAGCAAACAAGGTCTTCTCATGATTAGAATTACTACAAGATTTCATTTAGACTTTTTCTGATTAGGTAAAAAAAACAAACCACTCCTGAGCATCAGTTGAGGTAGTATAACAATGCAGAGGTTAAATATCTGGGTTTTTTTCTTATTTATTACTTGATCTGTAGCTGCATTTTACTCAGTGTTACATATTTGCTAAAGGTTTTTTAGACCTTTTTATATTTTGACTTAATTTCTTATAGATACAGAATTCCCAAGTAGCTGATGATCTGATCTTGTGGCTTGGAAAATTAAAGTTAGTAGATACAATTAGTCTGGACATAAGAAACTTTAGTGGTTCCCTGGTAAAATTAAAAATTAATTTCTTTTTGGTGAATGAGTTACAACTCATTGTATTTTTCTGATATGACTTGCAGTGCAATGTTCTGAAATGTGCCACCACAGAGTGTGTGGCAGTTTTTCCATTTTACCAATTCTTGTAGGAGAATTCAGCAAACTAGTTTCTTAAAACCAAGAGACAGAGGTAGGTTAGAGAGCTCATAGATTGTGCACTGTAAGTTAGGGGAAAGGAGTTCCTAATGGAAGGGAAGGGCAGGGCAGGGCAAGGAAGCTGGGAATTTCTCTGTGAGCCTTTGTTTTGGAGAACCTGTGTGATTCCTCTGTCACTCTGGGACTAATCCTGTCATGAGGCTTGCTGGTCTGTGTGAGAGCCCCAGCGGAGCTGCTGTGCTATACAAACTGGTTGACACTGAGGCTTACAGGGTGCTTAGTGCAGCAGCATTATATCATCAAGGCCTACAAATTCATTCCAACAGTACAATGGAAATTCAGCACTGCCCTAAACTCTCTGCTCCTTGCAATATTTGGTTGGTTTTCAATTGAGTTGGTTTTTTTGGTTTTGTTTTTTTCTTCCTTCCTCTACAAGCTTTAACATCTAAGAGTAAATAAATATGAATGCTATGCATAGATTTATTGCAAAATTGTATCAACATCAACTTCTAAGAAACAGTGATCTTGGCTTCATCCTGAGCAAGGTGCATTTAAAAGTGGAGAAGAGTGACTTCCTTGTACCTCTTGCTTCTGAGTTGAGCTTTGGGTTGAGTAGAGTAGGTGGGTTGGAGCACCTTTAAATGAGGTTACTGGCAGGTAAAGATACAGGCAGTAACCTATCACTCCAGAGCAACAGAGTATGTTGCTGGTGAGCAATTTTTCTAGTAACATCGTGTGAATTTAAGGGGTTTTTAATAATTTCATACTTGTGAGAAGAAACTAGGGTAAAGCCCAGCAAATCTACCGTGTCATTTAGTAAGTAAGTACTGCTGCATCATTAGAAGGAACAGAAACAAACTATGAAAGATACGTGTTCAGAGTGGAGTTTTCCCCCTCCCCCCAGACAAGGTACATGCTTCTTTATTAAAATATAAAATTTTAAGAAAAGGTCATGTCTAAAGTAACCACGGAGTGGTTGCACATTGATTTACTGGAGAGAGTATCATGAGTTTGCCAACTCATTTGAATGCTAGTCCGCTGTGAAAAGATAGGCATCTTTTATGTAAAAGCAATTGTCAAAGTTATGTCCATTTTAAAATTCTCTGCACCAGAGCAAATCTCTGTTTCAACTACATTGCTTTAAAATGCATCTCATTTAAATTTGCAAGTAAACAACCAGCAGCTACTTTCTCTGCCTAAAGTAACGCAGATGATTCCACCTGGTTGAAGACTTTCCCCACTGGAGAGCTTGCATTGCGGGACCCTTACTCTTACCTATCCTGTGTTCCCTTACTCTGCTTTCTTCTCTTTCAGAGCACAGAGTTGTATGCTTTTAAATAGACGATGGTTTTACATCTAATGCATATATAACAGTGTTTGAGGCATCAACACACTTTTCATAATTTCACACTTCTGTTTGAATTTACAGGTTTATTAAAATGTTCCCAGTTGTTCCTTTTGTTCGCTGGGCTGAGCTATTCTTATACTGTGTAACCATACAAACAGCAGGGCCTTGAAAAGTTCACTGGTTTGAAGTTACTTGGTAGGGGAAAAGTTTTTGTAGATGGAATTTATTTATACGCTACAACGTAGAAAGGCTGTCCTTGAAAATTACTAACTTTTAAAGTATAACCATGCTGTTGTTTGAACCGATACTCTCATTAGGTTAGCTCCCCATAACAAAACTGTACTACTCAAAGGAATAGATGACATCAGAAGCAGTTTTATCAGTGCTTTGCCAAGGTTTTTTTCCAGAATATAACCAATATTGAGCAATTAGGAATGCTTGCTTCTGTTTTTACATTGGTTTTGCTTCTTGGGGTTTGACGCTGGTTTTCTTTCCTTGATTTGATGTAGAACGAGATTATGACCCAAGTCTTAAACTGGGAAAAAAGCAGATAGAGACAGTTTATTTTTTAAAGAGATGAATAACTATAGGAATATGGTAACATTCAGAGTTGAAGCAGCTAGTGTTCCTGTCTGTAAGCAATATATTTACTTGGTTGGCAGCACTGTTTAAAAAATAGGATGGCATGAAGTTCCATCTTAATGTCTGTTGGAGCTGAGCCATGCTGTACCAAGGTGTACAGAGGAGGAAAGATGTCTGCAGGACTACTGAGACCCCTATGCTGAAAGGTGGCACAAGTGGTGCTGAATGGGTGGTATTGTAGCTTTGTGCTCTTGGAATAATTTGGTCAGTGCAAGGACAGGCTCTTTCCTATGGATAAGGATGATTAAAGGATGAATTATCTCTGGAACGAGGGAATTTGGAGCAGATGTGCAGAGTATCACCTTGCTCTCTACTCTGCTTCAGGGCGCAGTTCAACAACATGCTGTCCTTGGTAGAGTTCATGACAAAGCCAAAGTTTAGTCATGAATCATGAAACCAGTTGATTTCTCTATTGACCTACGTTTACCAAGGCTGAGGCTGTTATGATAGAAAACCATAAAATGTTAACTATTCTTGTATATGATGACAATTTTTTTTTCTCATTATATGTTTAATGCTTAGATGTGTGTTCAGAAATGTTGCTAAATAAACAATAGCCAAATAAATCAGGTAGAAATACAGGAATTACTTAGTAAGCTGTGTTGTTTTGGCAGACTTGATATCAGCTTCAGAAGTTTAGTTTAGCAGTCAATGGATTTCAGAACATTTTCAGATGGCTGTGAAGAGGGTGATATTTGGTGGCTTGGAAGGTCTTAAGATCTTGACAGTATCACTTCTTTATAAGAAGGAAAAGGTCAGATTTTTATTGAGACTCTTGACATAGGTTTGGGTGGAATCCAACTTGCCTAAAGTTTTCTGTCTATATGTTGGATGTTTAAATTAGATTAGCCTTTGGGCTTTTCCCTGTGATCATGGAGAGAGGCTGTTGCAAGGAATGATTCACAGACTACAGTAAGTTGTTAGGTTACATGGTATCAACAGCCCTCTTCAGCACATTTCCTACATCTCTGGGAAACTGAGCCATAGGGATATTGCTGAAGGAATGGATGCAGTGGTTTTTAGAATTGATGTAGTTGTTATTTTCATAACACTGGAGTGGTATTATTCCTCTTGAAGTCAGTTAATTCAGAAGTTACCTATATTAGCCTATTTTCTGCAAGAAAAAAAAAAAAAATTACACAATTAGTTCTGTTGGGTATTCTGCACTGGCACTGCAAGACTGCTGTGTGAGCTCGGCCTTGGGGGTTTTAACTCCAACTTTGACATTGTTCCTCTTACTGCATTTAGAAAAATAGCTGAGCTTTCTGTCTCATTTTCTGTAATGTCAGCAAGATATATAATTTCTGTAATTTCATTGTTATCTTGTAATAAATCAGGACCTTACTTGACTCATGAACTCCATGAAGATGATCGTAGATTTTTTGTCTGTAAAGTCTTTATTAAGTAATTTAAAATCTTATCCCAGTGAGAGCCCTTGGTTGGGCTGACTGTATGCTAATGTGTTGCCTTCCAGAGGCAGTAAATGTCATGAGGCAATGTTGCTAAAGATCTTAATTGTCTCAATACATCTTGGTGTGCTTTAATGCCTCTAAATTAATTATGCAATTTAATACTGTTATTAAATCTTGAATTGCATTACTTCAGCAGAAACATAAAGCTAATGTGATTGTGTTCCATAGGAATGGAAGCACCTGTGTTTTAAGAATTATCCCTCAACACTGCAATTATTCAGTAAAATATCTAGTTCAGAAGGTTCACCAAACATTTTGTTCATATGCTCCTGGGGCCCAGTGAAGACCTTACACATAATTTACAGCTTACAATAAAAGGTCAAAAGCCACAATTACAGGATGTCTCAGAAAGAGGGTATAAGAAATTAAGTCCATTGCCAGTAGCTTAAGTGCCTGTAGAAGCAGAAAATAGGTTAAATAAAACATATTTGTAGGGAGTACACTGTACCTCATATTCCAGGGAAAGGCGATACAAAAAAAAAAATGAAAACCAATAGTCCGTGCCAATTTAACCTGGGGACTTTTTCTCTTCAGATTTGGTTATTGACTTAAAGATATATATTTTTTTACAGAACTTAGCTAGGTACCTGAAAATTTTGGTATTACTTGCAGCATTGGTTCACATGACTTTGAGACTGATCTGGTCTGGTTAATCTTTCCTTGAAGAGGAAGATGGGCTTTCAGTATGCTTTCATCTCAGCCTGTAAATGAAAAGAAAACAGATATGAATCCTCTCCTCCATTTCTGAGGCATCTTATTTTTCTTAAATATTATATTTAAAAATCTAAGTCACCTCTACTCATGCCATCTATCAGAAAACACAATCATTTTCTTTGCTTCCCAAAACATCAATATGAAAACCATATATAGAGGAAAAAAATATGCTTTAGGCGACATCACTTCTACTTTGAATATATAGAAACAGTGCAACTGCTGCTTGATTTAAATTGAAATAGGGAAAGAAATGTGTATAGGCAAAAAACATGGTTATCCTGGCTAGAAAATGCAACTGGGGTTTCTATCAGTTCTCAAGGGAAATGTGTACTTTTACATTTTGTCTAGATGACAGCACTTCCATTACTATAATGACCTGTAAAATCACAGAATAGCAAAGCAGCACTGCAACCCAGGAGTGATTACAGTGAATCAGCCAGAAGTACCTGTTCTTATGATATCGCATGTGGAAGTCAAAGCCTAAATACAGTGCACAGAGCTTCTGGTCTGCTCCAATTCTCTGTCCTGGTAGGATATAAGTAATTCTGTTCCTTTCATAGGTACATCTCAGTAGAGCTTAATCTCATATATCCCCAACTGAGTTTATATACTTCCAGAGTTATTTACAGTATTTTTCTCATATTAACTTATTTGAGTAAATGTATATCAACAACAAATGTTGGTTACTACTGCCTTCAGTACTAATCAGATGCGAGCTTTTTCCAGTACTCAGCATTAAAGAAATCCTGTGCAAAGCCAAACCTGTATTATCTGGGCAGAAGAGTTAAATGGTAAGAGAAAAGCCATTGTTTAATTTCCACTGGACTGTCTCTAGATTTAGTAAAGTGTTGACATTGGGCTGACATAGTATACTTTGTAATTTTGGGGATCTGATTTGTTGATTAAATTGTGAATTTAATGACAGAATGTGGCATGACACAAGGGTTTCATGTCAGGGTTGTTATCTTCCAACATATCATTCCTTTCCTTTTTTTCTTCTGTGTCCTTTCTTCCCAGCAGCCAAAAGCTGTTTAGCTTTTTAATTTGTACAAACAGTCAAACAAAATTCAAGATATTGATAGGGAAGGAAATGGCTGAACTACTTTTTCCAATATTGAAGTTCTGTATACCGATTCAATACAAAATTAATAACAGATCTTTAACTTCAGCTACACAGACAGCCACACTGCAAGTGATCTGCAAAGACTAACAGATTTTCAGAGATGAGTGAAGGTGTGTCCCAAAGCTTACTTACAATGATCCTTCATAGGGGGTCAGGAGGATGTCCCTGTAGCGAGCACTTCTCTCAGTTTTTGCTCCTCAGCCCTGATACCTGCATGGCTGTTCACAATAACACAGAAAAGTAGCAAGCAGTATGTTGCATTCTTAGCAGTGAGAAATTTTGGTTGTCAAAATCTGCAGCTTTTCCTACGCTGCTTTGTGTTATGTTAGATATTGCTGTAGTCTGTAAATGGTGCATATGTATTCAGTCCTGGGGCTTAAGTACATTTAGACTTTCACATAAAGAAGTGCAGATCTCCCTGTTATGCACCAAGACCCAAAATGGGCAACCTGGTTTTTGAGCGCTGGCGTCAAAGAGAGCAGCAGCTGCCAGACCATGCAAAACTGCCTTTGCTGGGTAGCAGAAGCATCCTGATAAAGTCTGGGTTTGTGACTGTCGCCAATTCATTGGGTACATCGTATTGTATGGAACTGTAGCCTGTGGGAGTTAGTTTTGAGCCTAGGCCACTCAAAGAGCAACCCTTGAGGGCACCATTTCATGGACCAGAGCAGCTGACCTGCTATTGAGTCTCTTCCATGGTGGCACAGGGGGATGGGGACAGGGACTGATCAGTCCATGGCAGCTCCTCTCTGCTGCTCCGTTCTCCTCATGTTTCTCCCTGCTCCAGCATGGGGCCTTCAGGGGTCGCCATCCTTCAGGATGAGCTTGCTCCAGCCTGGGCTCTCAGTGGGCCACAGATCCTTCAGGACACATTCACCCACTCACGCTTGGAAGTGCATTGTTCCTTTCTAAACACCTTTTCCCTGAAGCGCTCACCCGTGGCTGCGGGCCTCCGCTGTGCCCTGGAACTTGCTACGGCCAGCACAGGCAGCCCTTGGCCTCTCCTCGCAGCGGCCGCCCTGCAGCCCCCGTCACTGGCTCCTGGGCACAGACACCCAAAACAGAGGCAAATCCAAGGCCTGTTAGCAGATTTATTTCATCGTTTAAAGTGACTTTTGCACTGGAGATTGCATCAGTGCTGCCATGTTTCCTGGTGTCCCCAGAGAGAGCAGGAGTGTCTCCCTCCCCTTCCCAGCGAGGGAGGACATTTACACTGCTCCCTCCCGTGCCTGGGAATAGCCCCAGCTGCAGGACCTGGTGCTGAGGCCTCCATTGCAGTGTCCCAGGGCCCTGCCCCCGGCCCCAGGAAGCCACCTGCTCCACAGGGAGATGAAATTCAGCCTGAACCTGGGCTGGTGCCCGCAGGCCAGGCTGGGCCACCGGCAGGGCTGGCAGGTTTAGTGCTGGTGGGTTTAGGGGGGGGTGGCCCTGGCCTCAGATCATGCCTCCACCCCATGGCCGTTTTAAAAGGATCAGTTCCTTTCTGAGCTGTAAGGATTTAAAATGACTCTGTAATTTAAAAGAAGATTAGTGAAACTTCTTGAATACAGAGGTTTAATTCCAGTAGATGCAATTCCAGCTGTTGTGTCTGTGCGGAAGAAGTTGAACATTTAATACTTCACCACCTTTTTTTCTTTGCCCAAAGGCATAGATTTATATGTTTGAATGTAAAAGTTGCACTGCAGTCGCTGTCTGGGCTCATTTAGAGAGTTAATGTCTGCATATACATACTGTTAACTTTCTTTTGGTGTAGAAGAATAGCTTTTGGTAGGTGAGTGTGGGAGGTTATTACACCTCTTGCCAGCAGCTTCTCTCTTCTCTGTACTTCGAAACATCTTCATTAACTCTATAATTTCTTATCAGAAGATTCATTAAGACAATTGTTGGGTAATTTGGGGTATACTTGATACAAAATGGAGTTTTGAAAGAAATTCACAAGTACTGAGATTTTCCTCTATTGCCTAGCAAACATAGTTAGGAAAGACCAAATTATGGGACATTTCCTACCTGGGTACACCAGTGAACGGGTAGCACATTTTCATTAACAGACTTACCATCCCTTTTCAGGAAAGTCCATCTGTTTCCCACTGATAAAGCAGCATATTACTCACAGCGTATTCAGCTGCCTCATAGGATAAGTCAAAACTTTACTTATGCTTTCCCACTCTCTCAGATTTAACATACCAGACATGTATCTTGTGTACGTATGTCACACCCAAATGTTTCCTGAAATATTGACATTTTTAATGTTTTGTGAAATTTTTTAAATATTTGTTTTACTGTTTGATCAGTGACACTGGAAACCATAAGAGGGCGAAACATCTTTTTCAACTGCAGTGATAGGTGGAGAAAAGGCTGTCAGTGAAGGGGTCATGAATCTCTTAAAACTTTTGAGTAACTGTTAATAGTGAAGCTTTGTACAGAAGAAATAGAGCAGTATGTTTACTCAGGACATCTTTTTTCAGACAAGGTTGTCTTCCATGAGAAGGGGTATGTGTTTTTTTTCCATGAAGAGATATATGTAGTGGAGCCTAAATGGCTGGGTGGATCAGAATATTTATAGACTAAACAGTGGATGAAAGGGATTTGTGAAAACAGTTATTACAGATACTGATTCATGATCACAAGAAGTGAACTCTCACAATGGGATTCATCAAACCAGGTTTAGATGTGCTGTGTAATGGATGGAGGACATGAGATACTCCTAAGGCTTACTTCATTTCATCCTAGGGCCAACAACTAAAATACATCAGCTCTGTTATGAATAGTCCTTTGATGTGGCAGCTTTTCCTGTGTTGACTACACCGAGTCTGTACAGCTCAGGGGTAGATGCCTACAACTGTAAAGATATCTAGAGTTAAGTGAAACCACCTAAATTATTAATGCTGATAATGGTATATCAAATAATGAGTTTCCGTTTTGGTCTTTTTTAGCCATGAGTATCTTGCAGTGTCATGTATAATTTTACATGATGTTTAACAAAAATAATATTTGTTTTCTTAAAAACAGCATTGCTGGAAGTCAGCATCAGTAAACACCCAAATGAATCAAAATATAAGAGAGATTCTAATTACTTCTCAAATTTTAAAAAGCTTTTGTGATTATATATCAGATATATAGATAATATAATTAATAAAGAGCAGTTAAACTGAAGTACTCTCCTAGTAGTTGTTTTTCCTGATGTTTTCCCTTTTCCTAACGGCTTGTGCTACGGATTTTATTCAGACACTATAGTGCACTTATGAGATGCTTTCTATGTGAACTGAACTGAGCTGAACACTTTTATGCTGAGCAGATCTGTGTATTTCCAAAATAGCCACTCAACCTTGCCAATAAAATGCTAAAGTCACTATTCTAGAGTGAAACAAAGGATGATATGTCTAGACTGAACAATTTTTGAGCTATGAGGCTACCAAATTAAAATCATACCTGAAATGTCAAGATTTTGTTTTACCATACTCCTCTGAATTTCAAAACAAAATTAAGCCTTCTGACATAGTTATTCAGCAGCTGAAACAGATTTGGCTGAGTCAGTACTATGAATTGACATCTCTTTATTGAGAACATTGTCTAAATTCTGGATGCTAATCATTAATTTTAATCTCAGTTAAACTGGATGAAAGAGGCATAAAATTATTGTTTTCAGTCATCTTCAAAAAATAAAAGTTGAGCAAGTTGAATTGTTGTGTGACATTAAATTTGTCCTTTAATTTTGGCTATATGGAGTTTGTGCTACAGCCTCAGAAATGCAGAAAGTGATTTAGTTCAGTGGGGACTTAGTTGACATTTGCACAACATAGGAAAAATTTATCTTTATATCTAGTGTTTAGAACAGACACAGAGCATCAATTTATCTTTCAAGTCAAAATTGGTAGAATGACCCTGTGCTTCCTTCTTCCATCTCATTTATAGGATATTCTGAAAGTAGTCTTCCTGAACGTAGCCTTTTGAAATAGTTCAACATGAAATGGATTTTGTTTATTGGGCTCGGGTTAGAAAGAAGATGATCCCCTGGGTTTGGATTTCAGATGAGGGGACCACTGGTAGCCACTGACTGCAAGTGAGATCTCCAAGTATATCAAGCGATTCATCATTTTACAGACTAATTCCATAACAAACATGGAGCTGAAATTAATGCTGTGCTTCTTTTAAGTCCATTTGACAGGTTTCGTCTCCAAATTTCAAGTTCAGGCCAAAGACACTGGCAATACAAATTTCTGAATAAATAACAAAAAAAATCTGAAAATATCTTTCTAGTCTCTTGCCAGAAATTTTTAAACAATTTTGTTTCACTTTTGATCTCTAAAAAATTTGGGGTTTTAATACTGTTTTCTGACTCTCCCATATATTCTTCTGAATTCATGACCATGAATATTTATTGATAGTGCTAATTTTTGAGATATCTAATTAGAAAGCTGTACATTTCTATAGTACCTCAGCTTTTCAAAATTCTTACCTACTTCTGACCTGTACTGGCTTGAGTCAGCAGCTTGTGCTTGGTAACAGACTTGTTTCCTTTTGTCAACAGTACAAGAGAAGTCTCTTTTTATAAATGGACTTTTTCTCTAAGGTAAAAAATAAACTCTAAGAATGGGAAAATAAATAGACCACAACAACAAACCTGTTCCCAGCAAGAAAATCTGTCTTAAACCTGGTTTATCATGTATTCCTCTCATATCAGTGCAGAGGTGCTTTTTAAGTGTATAAACATTGCAGTTGCAGTCTCTTTACCAACCAGCTTTGATCTTGTCCTGGTCTAGAATGATTCTAACCTCTTTCTAATGAGATCCAGTGAAAGAAGTGCAAGGCAGAGATTCCTCCTTCAGCTTCAAGACTTTTTTATACCTGAAGCTCAAGAATCAAAAGATTTGCTGCCCTTTAAAATTCACTGGAAATAGAAGCTACAGGGCTGATAGTGTAATATGCCTTTTTCTGATTTTGTAAAGTCATCAGGATTATATCCATAAAAATATTAAAGTGACTTTTATCTGTGTAGGTACACCTGTGGGCATTCTTGAGGATGATAAACATGATGTGTAGTAGTGCTGGTTTATTTTTTTAGTAGATTATTTAGCCAAGAAAATACAAATATGTAAATAAGTCTCTGCAATTTTTGAGACTTTTTCCCTCACAGAAAGACAAAAATTTCTCAAAGTTCATTAAAAAAAAAAAACAAACAAAAAAACCCCACCAAAATAACAACAAAAAACCAAACCAACAAACACACAAAAAAAAGAACCCATAAAATGCCCTTTGTTGGTTGATAAGCACTCAGGTGAAAACAAGCAGGCGGGGAAGGAGACCGGTCTGGTTAAACAGGGACCTTTGGCTGTATCTCAAGAACAAAAGGGGAATCTATTGCCTTTAGAAGAGGGGGCAGGTCTCTCATGGAGACTATAAAGATGTAGTGAAGTTCTGCAGGGAGAACATTAGGAGACCCAAAGCACCGCTAGAGCTCTACTTGGCTGCAGCTGTTAAGGATAACAAAACATGGTTCTATAAATTTGTTAACAGCAAAAAGAGGATTAGAGAAAATCTCCCTCCTTTGCTGGATGCAGAGGGAAACATGGTAACCAAGGATGAGAAAAAGGCTGAGGTGCTCAACGCCTACTTTGCCTCAGCCTTTAGCAGTGGAACTGGCTGTTCCCCAGACACCAGCCTCCTGATCTGGGAGATGAGGAGGGGAAGCAGACTGAGGTCAGCACAGCTGAAGAGGACGTGGTCAGAGACCTGCTGCACCACTTGGATGCACACAAGTCTGTGGGACTGGATGAGTTACACCCAAGGGTGCTGAGGGAGTTGGCAGATGTGCTCACCAAGCCGCTGTCCATGATTTACCTGAAATCATGGCTAACTGGGGAGGTCCCATTGCACTGGAGGGTGGCAAATGTGACACCCATCTACAAGAAAAGGAGAAAAGACCATGCAGGAAACTATAGACCTGTCAGTCTGACCTCAGTGCCAGGGAAGGTCATGGAGCAGGTCATCTCAAGTGCCATTAAAAGTCATATAATGGACAACCAGGGGATCAGGCCCAGTCAGCGTGGATTTATGAAAGGCAGGTCCTGCCTCACAAACCTGATCTCCTTCTATGACAGGGCAACCTGCTAATTGGATGAGGGAAAGGCTGTGGATTTTTTCTTCCTTGACATTAGTAAGGCCTTTGACACTGTTTCCTACAGCATTCTCCTGGCAAAACTGGCTGCTCGAGGCTTGGATGGGCACATGCTTTGATGGGGAAAAAAAATGTCTGGACGGCCGGGCCCAAAGAGTTGTGGTGAATGGAGTTAAATCTGGTTGGCAACTGGTCACGAGTGGTGTCCCCCAGGGCTGGGTTTTGGGGCCACTCCTGTTTAACATCTTTATTCATGATCTAGACGAGGGGATCGCGTGCACCCTCAGTCAGTTTGCAGATGACACCCAGTTGGGTGGGAGTGTTGATCTGCTCGAGGGTAGGGAGGCTCTGCAGAGAGACCTGGACAGGCTGGAGCCATGGGCTGAGCCCAACTGGAGGAGTTTCCATAAGGCCAAATGCCGGGGGCTGCCCTTGGGCCACAACAACCCCCAGCAGCGCTACAGGCTTGGGGAGGAGTGGCTGGAGAGCTGCCAGTCAGAGAGGGACCTGGGGGTACTGATTGACAGCCGGCTGAACAGGAGCCAGCAGTGTGCCCAGGGGGCCAAGAAGGCCAATGGCATCCTGGCTTGTGTCAGCAATAGCGTGGCCAGCAGGGACAGGGAAGGGATCTTACCCCTGTACTGGGCACTGGTGAGGCCGCACCTCGATTCCTGTGTTCAGTTTTGGGCCCCTCACTACAAAAAGGACATTGAATGACTCGAGCGTGTCCAGAGAAGGGCAACGAAGCTGGTGCAGGGTCTGGAGCACAGGTCGTACGGGGAGC
>NW_020799097.1:84178777-84403466 GCF_003259725.1 Athene cunicularia
AGGAGCGGCTGAGGGAACTGGGGGTGTTTAGTCTGGAGAAGAGGAGGCTGAGGGGAGACCTCATCACCTTCTACAGCTACCTGAAAGGAGGTTGCAGAGAGCTGGGGATGAGTCTTTTTAGCCAAGTAACAAGTGATAGGACAAGAGGTAATGGCTTCAAGTTGCACAAGGGAAGGTTTAGACTAGATATTAGGAAGCATTTCTTTCCAGAAGGGGTTGTTAGGCATTGGTATGGGCTGCCCAGGGCAGGGGTGGTGTCCCCATCCCTGGAGGTGTTTAAGTTGGGTTGACATAGCGCTGAGGGATATGGTGTAGTTGGGAACTGTCAGTGTTAGGTAAATTATTGGACTGGATGATCTTCAAGGTCTTTTCCAACCTAGACAATTCTGTGATTCTGTGAAATACCCACTTTATTATGTATGAAGTTTTATCAGTCTGTGAAATTTATTTCTGATAGTGAGAAACGTTCTTTGTGATACACCTCTATATAAAAACACAGGAATTCAATTCCTCAGTGTAGAGTCAATCTGTGAAGAATCATTTTATCAAGCAAACAAAGCAGAAATTACTGTATCCTGAATTGCTTTCCACAGAAGTAGTTCTCTTATTTAAAGTCCTTTCTGACAGTCCAGTCTCAAGTGAGTTTTTATCAAGAATATATAAAAAGCTAAAGGCAGCACTGAGATGCACTTCTCGCTTTAAATAGGGATTATTATGAGTATAGTAAAGGAATCATAAAAGTCATAACGTGATCTTCAGTTATGTGCCTGGAACCCAGAGCACCCAGCTGTCTAGGCAGCAGCATCTTTTAAAGTATCATAATCTCAGATGTATTTGTAATACCTCAAATCTCAGTCCTCTCCTCTCTGTAGTGTGCCCACATGTGCAGAGCCTAACACAAGTTCCTTAGTTGTGCTGCTTCCCAAACGATGCCTAAAATGAAATCCTGCAGTGACTGATCTCACAATTTAATAGCACAGATCAAGTGCCCATGCCTAGAAGCACCCCACAAATGAAATTTTCTAGCATTTGGGTTGGAGGTGGCTGATGTTGGCTTAAATAAAACCAGGACTCATGCTGGTAACTGGTGTGGGGTTTCAGGGAGGTCTTGCTTTTGGACAAGTGTCCCAGAAAGAATAAAGGACTAATGAACTGTATCAGCAGAGAAGAATGGTTCAAACCATTGTTTCCTAGGTGTAAAATACAAATCAAACAAGTTTCCATCTTCCCTGATTTTATCCCAGGTATTTAAGGGGTTAGAAACTGCGGTTTGTGATGTTTATTACAGATCCACCCTCACATTAACTATAAGCATCTACCTCCAGATGCTTTGTGTCAGATAACAGCCTTTGTCACTTTTCTAATAGAATCAAATTGAACCAAGGTAGAAAGATGTGTGGGGATAAAACTTTGACATTATTACTTCAAATGGACCTTGATGTTCTGCACAAGCTGAATTGTCAAGTGGTTTTGATTGCTTTTCATAAAGAGCAGAGTTTGTTAGTTTTGTAGCTGAATATACAAACAACACAAGCTTGTTTGAGAAGTCTTAGTTTATTGTAAATTAGGGCAATGAATTCCAAAACTCTGAGTCACAACCTCTGTTGTTAGGGGAGTAAAACTGGATTCTTGATAGCAATGGCATGAAATTAAAATGTAGCAGAAAATTACTGGGAAGAAATTTCTTTATTGAAAATAGCTTGAAAAGCTAATTTAATAATGAATTCGTTTATTGCTAGCTAAAAACATAATAACTTGATAAGAGGAAAATTATTAACCATTATTAAAATTCCAGTTTTAATTGCCAGAAACTAATTCCTCAACTAAAAGGAGGCTCAACTAACTAAAAAGACGCTTCCCTTTTCAATTGTTTTGCAGCTTAAAACTGCAGTGACTTAAAACTGGCTTTGGTCATGAAGCAGATTTTTAAAAATTATTTTTCCACATTGATAGTGTGAATGAGACGTGTTTCATCCTTTGTTCTTTCTGTATAAAAATAATTGAACAATTAACTTTTGAAGTGTTTTAAGTGTAATTCTCACTGTTTTTTCATGGGTGACAGTATGTAAGTTCCACCAAGGACCTTTAAGGACCTCTGTTAAATGATTGGTACATGCTGTGCAAATTGTAGTTTTAATAGATGAGTGAATTAGTAAGGTGTGGATTCACTGAAGCATCAGTGGAGTGAAGAACTGAAACCAGAGCTGCTGTTTTGAAAAGTCTGGAACCATCCTTCCTGAGCTAAAAGGTGGAGTTCTCCCACCAGACTCCACAATGTCCTTGCGGAGCTTCTGTGTCACTTTACAGAGTGAAAGCCCTTTCCAGGCAGGAGGCTGTTAAATGATGCGCAGGAGCTGCCTGACTGCTCCTTGCCTCTTTCTGAGACAATTTTGCTTCCTTTGCTTCGGTGACCATCAGTGCAGACGCATTTCCTTGTGCTGCATTTCCTGTGCATTGTTTGTCTGGGAGCACTGGCAGAAGCAGAGCATCTGAGTAGCGGTGTAATGGCTCGGCAAAGACATGCCTAGGAAAAGAAATGCTTCAGGAAGTGGGTTTGGAGTGATTGTTTCTCATCTAAACGTTGATCTGGGCTGAGAGGGTATCAAAACTTGCTCTTATGAAAGGGTTTGCCACACTGACGTGCTCGGGCTCCTTCCAGTTAAGAACTGTATGGCACTGTTTGTAAGACAAATAACGCGTATTCCTTCTTTTCTGGCTGTATTTTATCTGATCTGCTTCCTTTCCACTCATTCTCGCAAATACAGCCTCTCTTGTCTTCATTTGGTGTGATCGTGTGTTCCGATTCATTTCCACTCTAACGCATTGTGCTTCTTGGCTGTGCAGCATTAGTGGAAAGAATGGCTGTCTTCCAGGAGGGTGTTTTACCAGAAGAGGGAGAGACCTTCATGATTAATGAATGGTATATCAGAGCTGTGTTAGAGGTGCTGTGTTGACGTGCAGCAATGTACATGGGTAGTAAACATGTATTCTCTTCAATTCTGAAAATGGACTGGAATATATATTCTCAGTTTTGTTTGTTAATATTCTCAGACTTGTTTTGGTTTGTGGTTTTTCTCCTGGGAAACTGAGCATTCATCATAGCCAGTGTGTTCTCTCTGGTCTGCTGCCTCCTTTTTATAACACCTGGGAGTGAAAACCCTTGGCATGCTGGTAAAGGCTGAGACACTGGGTAAACACGTGGAGCATCTGTTGATTCAGAATCACTCTTCTGTGTTTAAGTTATTCAAAGGGGTCTTGAAGCATTAAGCTACAGTGGCCTGCAATAAGTGAGATAATAATGGCACAGGGTTCCACTTGATACTAATTACATTTAATGAAGTGGAACATGGTAGTCAGTGGCTAATTCTCCTCCAATGCTTCAGACTTCAGGAATTTACAACTTTTGCAGAGGAAAGTATGTTGTTTAGGTTTTAATTATTGATATTTTTACTTCCTCCGTAGTTGTGTTAACTTTTAAAAGCAACAATATATTAAATGTAACTGAAAATATAAGGTATGGAATATATTAGGGGTTTTATTTTTCTAGCTTATGACATTTTTTACATGAAAATCAATATTCTAAACCAGCTTTCTAAATTGGTTACCTTGAGAGACTGCATAATTTGGTGAAGAAAAGGAGAGCCCAGTTTTTAGTTCTGCCCCTGTGTTGAGTTGCTTCTGTGGTCTGGACAGGCTCAGCATCCCATCTCTGTGCCCGGAGGTGCCAATTTCCAGGCACAAGCCAGCCAAGCTCCCTTGCTGATTCAGCTGCAGACTTAGTTGTGCTGTCTTGAAGAAATTGTTATCTTCACTCCAATTTGGTCATTGGGTTTGAAAAGTCATCTGAAAATACTGTGATCATACACAGCCCTTTGGGGTTAGATATGAGCAGCCCAAAGGCTTGTCAGTACCATCTTATTGCCACTGCTCCAGATCTGTGATCCATGCATGCTTGAGTTGTTCTATTTTCAGCTGGGTCTCTAAGATTTAAAAAAGAAAAAGAAAGAAAAAGAAAGAAAAAGAAAAAGAAAAAGAAAAAGAAAAAGAAAAAGAAAAAGAAAAAGAAAAAGAAAAAGAAAAAGAAAAAGAAAAAAAAAGAGAAAAAGATAGAAGTGTTAATACTTAATAGAGTCTTCTCTTGGTCCAAAGGAGGCCTTTTGGTTTATATATCTGTCCTGCCCCATGTGTCTATAATCTATTTTAATAATTTTTCTTACATCTTCTGTTTTGTTCACAGCCTACATGCTGACACACTACCAGTTTTGTTTCCAAAAGAGGAGTTCGCAGAACTACACAGTGCCTGATCCAACCAGCTGCTTTGATGTTCCTCACTGGACCATGTAGGTAAAATTCAAAGAAACACAGATATTCACATTATATCTTTCCAAGTATTCAGCATATCGGGAAACAGCTAATTTTTGGCGTGCTTGGTTTGCATTTGTAACTTTGCAAAGTCAGGATCTTTTGGAATTTATGGACTACAAGATCATTTATTAAGGGCCTCTAACTTTGCCATGTGTTCTATCAATAACAGACACACAATTGTAGACCATCATATGTGTTTGGTCTCCTTGACACATCTATTTTAAGTTCTGTGAGTGCTAGCAACACTTTTATACATGTCATTCCCATAGGTGTACCTGAGCTAACTTAAATAGCAGCTGCAGTGGTGAAAATTTCAGTTTAGGTATAAAACCTGGCAGAGAAATAGAATAAATTCTCAAGCAGTTGGCAGATCTGGAGCTTCTTGTTATTACAACTGCACAGCTAGCAGAATAAGAGTTAGTCTGGGTAAGAGCTAGGCTGAACCTCTGTGCTTGTCTTAAGAAGAGTAGAGCAGTGCGATGATACTGGTAATCAGAAGAAAGATGCCTTCAGGTTATTCCTGTTGATCATCTTGAGCTTCTGCACAAACCTTCAAGTTTTCTGTAAGTTTCAGACACAAAAAAAATTGTAGCTGATATTTCACCTCCAGGATTTCCCTGCAGAATAATTCAGTCTTTCTATAGTAGAGGTGAGAATCTAACAAGTTAAATTTAGTTTCTTCAAAAGTGTGTTTTCCCTTCTGGTTTTGATAGGCTAGCTCAGTTTAGTTTCAAGAAGTCATTTCCCTCTGTGAGAGTGAACCTAGACAAATAAGTAAATTGTTCTGATGAAACTGCCAGCATTCATTATCACTCAAATGATTTCTCTCTTGTATGTTATGCTGTTTTATGTCTCAGTTGTGGTGGCATGAATTGGTAGGTTGCAGTGTTTATGTCTGTCTTATAGCTGGTGTTTCTTTTACATTCCTTACACATTTCTGTAAACCTTCCACCTTGGTTTGCATTTGTAATATTGTGGAAATTTAACTGTAAACATGGATATGTATCTGTGGTTTAGATGGACTGTAATCACACATGCTGACACTCTCCTTACACATTAAAAAAGCTCTCCCTTACATACTTGCTTTAGGGACTGAGGTACTGAAAGTTTATTGTGGTTCCTTCTGGAATGTCTTGAGATTTCAACCACTCAGTTCTGTCTGGAGAAAGCTTCTAACCAAGTCATCTCAGGAAAGCATTTTCATAGCACACTGGCTGAATTTTTATGGCTTCAATGCTAAAAACAGTTATCTCAGATGAATCCCAACACAATGTTTACCCCTGCTTTCATGTCCTGAAATTAGGACAATTGTATCTTGCACACTGTTACACAGTGGACCATATTCAGTTACAGTTGTTTTTGCCTTTCATGTTGTGTTGACAATATTCCAGCTTTACCTAGAATTTTTTTTTCAGGTATTTTGTGTAAGGTGAAAGGTTGTGTGTTTGGGGTTTTTGTATGGGTTTTGGGTTGTTTTGTTTTGGTTTTTTTTTTTTTTCAGATATCAGATTTTCTATGAATAAAGTACAGAAAACACATTTTCTGCTTTAGTAGTCAAATTGAAATTGTCACTATTCATTAGTGGGTTGCTAGCTCTAGATTGAAGAAGAGATTCATGTTCCCTGTTGTGATTATCCAAAACCTGCCCCAGTTGTAACTGATGAGCAGGAAAGCAATCCCAAAAGACATTTATTATGCTGAAGACAATATTGACTCTGAGGAGACTACTGTCTTTTCTGTAGGTATTAGTGGCACAACTATTCCTTGGAAGGAAATTTTTTAATGGGTGCCAAAATTCAGTGTACCCCAAAGGAACTGGAATTGAATTGTGTTCAGTTTTAGCCTAAAAGGAAAGTAACAAAGAAAATATCTGAATTTATATAATTAACTTCTGCAAATTTTGTTACCGTCCATATCTTCTTGTACAAATATGTAATACTTGTCACTTAGAGTCTGATGTGACAGTGAGGAAAGAGTGAGCAAAAATTAAATGGTTAAAGCACAAAACCATGTAATCCATCTACAAGATATAGAGTCAAAATGTTTTCAGAAACACAGATTTTTATTTTTTTTTCTGATATTAAATTAACAAGAAAGCCATTCATGCAAATAAATCTAATGGATTGCTTTAGATTTACACTACACTGTCATGCTACTTCTTAAGGCATTGTATATATATCTAAAGAAATAATAAAATAATCTGCTTTAATACCCACAAATGTGCAGCACACTGAACAGAACTTGTCAGTTCATCTGAACACATTACATGAGTCAAAAGGAGCAGCATCATTTTGCTTAGCAAAGGTACATTAGCTAGGCTTGTTTGGGCTGTCAGAATTTTAAAATATTTCCTCAGATGCAAGGGTAATGGTCACTATGACCTATATTTGTCATTTAACACAGGAAACACTTGTGCTTTAATAGCTTTTAGCAAAGTATAGATGTTGGCGAAGGTCCTGGTGCAGGTCGGCTTTCTAATACAAAATGTTTATTCTAACACCTTGTATTAGAATTCTTAATGCAATTGATGTAACTTTCAAGTGTGAACTAGATAATGTCTGATCTAAGAAGAGACAGAGGAAATGTCTTTTCTTAGGTTTGTACAGCAGTACATAAAAAAGAAAAAAAAAAAAAGTGTTAAAATGCATTCATATTTGTTTTGTATAGTTATAGATGTGCTTAAAAGATTTTTTTTACATTTAAATATCTACCTGAAACTTTGTGGTATTGATAAAGTCTACTAACTCAATCAGAAGTTTAACTCCAGAGCATTAATGTTTGTTTTATAGAGTAGTGACACAGAAATATTTGCTCCTATACATTATCCCTTACAAATGAATCAAGATCTTAATCCAAAGCTAATGAGAATGTATATTTTCATTTTTTATTTACTTTTAATTTTTCTATTTATTTATTTATTTACTCATAGATTTGGTAGTAGGTTAGAGCAGAAGAGTAGCTTTGACAGAAAGAATAACCAATTCAAAGCATATGTAGTTTGTGACTATGGCTGTCATGAGTTCATGCTGTAAGCAGTTGCACAATCAGCCAAATTTTATAGTGTTTATTTGCCTAGTCCCTTTGAAGTGGCTTGGCTTGACGTTACTTCAGAAGCATCACAGCTTAGACCATTGTATATCTATGGCTGGTGTGTTGAGCTAGCGGTTTATCCATGAGGATAGAGTACTATTATGCTTTAAAAAGATAATTAATAGCCAAAAGTAATTTTCTAGAGACAACTTCCATTTTGTCTCTAGTTATTTAACTGAGTCTGTGCAGTAGCTATTGATGGTGAGGTGAGTACATAGACTGGGGTTTGGTTTATTTATTCATGGTTGCTTATTTATTCATAAATAATTTTAATTATGTGGAGGAAAAAAAGGTGACATAAACAGGTCATTTGTAATTTGCATCCTGCAAGAGATATACTTTCTGTACTAGAATTATTATTTTTAAGGATCTGTATTTAAATGAAGGACAGAAATATTTATGTATTTAAATTTAAGTATACAAAATACAATTACTCTCAGATGAAACTCCCTCTAGAGTATAGTATAAATTCTTCTTTCATTACATGAATTAAAAACTCAAGTGGAGTTATTATGGCTGAGTTCCATTCCTTCTGAAAAAAACATAACTTTTATCGACAAAGATCTTTCAATACCTCTTTTTGGAAGGAAGACTGTTTTCAGAATTACAAATTTCTACTTCCTCTGGCATTTTAAAAAAATATTGGGTTTTCTTGTCACATACTTCACCAGATTGATCATGTTTAACTTGTGAGGACTGAATAGTTTGCAGCAGTAGGTGGTATGCAAGATACAGATTTCAGGAAGAGCATGATTTCCATAACCACTTCAAAGGAAATACATTATAAATAAAATACATTTCTCTGGGGGCTTACAAAACCATTCTGTTTATAATTTAAATTACATTAAGCTAAATAAAATAGTACAGTAAAATCCTCAAGGGAAAAATACTTCATTTAAGTTTGAACATTACATTACTTCCATTAATTGGAAGTATTTTACTCTCTCTCTAATAGTTTATTTTTCATTGAATATATATAATTGAAAGTATTGTAATTATAACAGAAGTAATTCTTTCCCATTTTGTGTTCCAAGCCCTTCTTCTGTTCAGTAGATCACTGTAGTTTTATTTGCCTGCCCTCCTTCACTTCTCACTGCTTTATTCGTGGTGACTAACCCTCTGAGAGTCAGTGTATGACAGATTACCACCTCTGTCTCATGTATGTTCAACTTAACCAAACTTATACTGGAGCTGAGACTCTCAACCAGACTGAATTTTCATATCGAAACCATGGAGTGTGAGGCTTTCTTCTGTTGGAATATTTTAGAGTCTGCTTGTTCAAACCATGCAGCTTACTTCTTCCAGGGTGCTTGCAGGGTAACCCTTGAGCAGCGGCTTCAACACAAGCAAGAGAATCCATTAGTCTCCCTAACTTATATATGTAGCTTGGAAACAGAGAGGAGATGCTATACGTACATACATATATGCATACATGTGTGTGTATATATTTTGTATCTCTACAGATTTAAGGTCATATGTGTTTATGCATGTGTGTATGTGTGATTTGCTGGTATACATATGGTTTCCTTTATTTTCTTGTTATAAATTTATGCCTATTCAGTTTCATATGGGAACCTGATAGGATATTCCACTTTAAGTATGGAGATATGGAGATAATATGACTTCCAGGAGAGGATGACTAGGAAAGTATTGGAAAACTTCAGTGAACTATTTAATTGTAAGAATGATTTATTCCACCTTCCTTATTCACCCCCTGACAAGAGATCATACAGGCTGAACTAAATCAAGTTATCGTTCTTAGCAGCATGGAAGGCAGTAAATCTGTAGTGCTGAGCTCCTCTAATATTGACAGCTTTGCAATATGGGTTTCTGTAGAAATAGTCTAAGCACATATAAGCTTACAGATATAGTCTGTAGAAATAGTCTAATCACTTATAAGCCTGCTTTAACAGGTTGTATAATAGAAACAGGCCAGTCCCATATACAGTATTTATTCCCACTTTAGAGTCAGCTTTAAACCAGCCACTAACTTCAAAATAATCCCCATTTAAAGCCTAAAACAAGCTTTGATATGAAACATATTGATTAATTTCTTTATAGCTAAATATTAACAATATTGAAATATAAAATAGAAAGAAGCCATGCACAAATCATTGCCTAATTTATAAAATTGTGGCTTTTTTTCAAAAGGCAATAGTAATTAAAACTAACACTGTACTGAATAAAAACTTTGTTGACCTGAGAGATTTATGTTAGAATGAGTAAACCTTGAGGGGGGGAAAAGGTAGTACAAAATATCAAAGCTTAGACATATTTTCGGTTGACTCAGAACCTGAAAGTTTTATGTAAAAAGCAAGAAGTCTTAGTCACAAAAATCTAAAGAAATTACTTCTTTAGTATATTTTCTAAGATTTTAATTAAGGCTTAAATAAGTTTACAGGTTCACTGTATATCCTTAGAAAACATTTCTTTTTCCTTTCTGCTTTATGAGATTCTTTTTGTTTTCAGTATTATTTGCCTGCATTTTAAAACTAGCTTTTGTTCCTACTATAAACAATAACCATGTGATTAAATAATAGAGATAATGAACTCTGTAATGAAATACAGAATTTACTATACTGTGGCAAGTAGGAATTGGTCTGAGTTTTTCTGTATTGTTTTTAACTTTCTCCAAATTGGGGGTACTGGTGGATGATAAACTGGCTATGAGCCAGGAATGTGCCCTTGCAACCGAGAAAGCCAACCAGGCTGCATCAAAAGAAGTGTGGCTAGGAGATTGAATGATTCTCCCCCTCTACTCTGGTGTGGCCCCACCTGAAGTACTGCATCCAACTCTGAGACCCTCAACATAAGGACAGGGACCTTCTTGAGCACATCCAGAGGAGGCCACAAAGATGATGAGGGGGCTGAAGCACCTCCCCTGTGAGGCCAGGCTGAGAGAGTTGGAGTTGTTCAGCCTGGAGAAGAGAAGGCTCTGGGAAGACCTTATAGCAGTCTTCCCTACAGGGAAGGTGAGGACAGACTTTTTAGTAGGGCCTGTAGCAATACAACAAGGGGTAATGGTTTTAAACTAAAAGAGGGTACATGCAGACTAAATAGAAGGAAGAGATTTTTTTAACGTGAGGGTGGTGAAACACTAGAACAGGTTGCCCAGAGATGTGGTAGATAGTCCAGCTCTGGAAGTGTTCAAGGTCAGGCTGGATGGGGCTTTGAGCAACCTGATCTAGTTGAAGACGTCCATGCTCATTACAGAGGGGTTGGACTAGATGAACTTTAAAGGTCCCTTCCAACCCAAACTATTGTATGATTCTATTAAATTTATTCAAAAATAGTTTTCATTATGCAATTAAAGTACACCATGATTAATTTTTTTTTTCTTTCTTCTCTCTTATCTCTTTCCAACAACTTTAAAGTTAATAGAGAATAATTTTATTATTTTAATAAATGTATAGGCATATATCACCACATTTTTTGCTTTGCTCTCTGGCTGGGATGGTTTGTGGTAGGCTGAATAAAAAGCTAGCTCCTCATTAAGAATCTGAAAGTGTTGTGCAACTTTGTTGTGCAAGTTCATCTTTCTGTAAATAAATGTATGCTTGTATCACCAATTAAAACTCAGTGTGGTAAGATAGTTCAGGTCCTACTCTCAGGGCTGACTGCTTGATCATAACAAAGAAACAAAAGCCCTTGAAGAAATTCAGGTTGGTACCAAACACTGGAGGGATGGAGTGGGAAGGTAGTAGTCCCTCTGTCCCCTTCCCCAGCTCTCGCTGCATCTGTGTCCCTCATGTTGCCTACTCTTCTTCAGACCCACAGTACACGAGGTGATGGTCACATTCTCCTTGTAATCCCTCATGTGGAAGGACTTTAAGGAAGAATTTTACTCATTATCATAGTGATATAATCTTTGGATTTTGCTGAAATGTCTATATGTAGTTGTTATAGAGGTGCATAGCTAAAGCTGTAAGGTATCTGGAGTTTTCTTTAATGAACTGAAAGACTTTAAAATAAGTCTTTGTTCTGAATTTGCAAATTTGTCCATTTGGCTAGTTGTGCACTTTATCATGCTCTCTGTTTTCATACACACACAGCTGCCACCCAGGCATGCTCTGAATGACAGCAAGGCACTAGATTCATGTGTTTTATTCAGAAGAGGAATCAGAGAACAAAGTTGCAAGTCCACCAAAACTGCTGTTTCAATGTTATTTATAAGTAAAATCAGCTTTCAAATGGACAGTTAATGTGTAAAGGATAATCTTTTAATTCCAAAATGTCCAAAATTTTCATTAAAAATATTTTCAACCTTCTGTACATATGATAACACCTTGCCTGGTCTATTGTTCTGGTTACATTGCTCTGAACAACAATCTCATCTCACATTTGTGAGATGAGAACTGAGTTGAGCAAGTGAAAATGAAAGATTACCCTAACTTGGGCTTGAGGCATGCACTGATACAGCGTGCATGAGAAAAGAGTTAGAATCACATTCACTGCAACTTGTAGTTACTTTGTTGCCAAGTTCATATAACTTATCACTTAGAGTGATTAATAGAAAAGAAGAAATTAATAGTGTGCCTCTGTTTTTCTGTGGAAGATACTCCATCCCTTATGTTAATTTATATTAACAGGTTGACTATGCTGGCAGACGGACACTAAGGAATGGACCTTATGAATGGTTGTGTCCTAAATGTAAAATGAATTATTCACTATGATTCTTACATTTCAAACTTTTCTCAGAGTTAATTAATTAAAGGATTCATTTAATTAATTCAAATAATTGTTGTTGTTGCTTTGATGCTTACCTTAATGTGAAGTAAAAAGTATTTTCAACAACAGCACAACAAATTTGTGGTGTCACACAGTGGCCCAAGGGATGCCCACAGCAAGGTATTGTGGTGCTGGGGAAATATCGATAGAGAAGTTGTAGAACTGTGAGCAGAGCTTTTTTGTGACAAGGACTCAGTAACCCAAGTGTCCTCTGCAGTCTGCCCAAGCGTTTTCAAGCTTTGTTTCTGTTTGTCTTTGTTCTTGCTCTTTAGCATTTGCCTCACAGATTTTGACATCTATGGGGTCTGATGACCAGGGTCTCAAACTCTTGTGTGTGATCATTGAGCATTTCCTACATAATCACTAGGTGACAGAGCTGCAGGCAACACAGCTTGCAAGAGAGGACTTTTCAGCCTGATTTCTGATTTTCAGGGGAGCTCTAGGCACCACTCCTATACCACTTTATCTAAGGTTGCTGCAGCCCTGGTGTGACAGTGCAAAGGGTTTTGAACAGCTGGAGGCTCAAGTGGCCTAAAAAACACATACTGGGCTGCTCATCAGCTGGCATTTACCAGTTTGACTGACTTGTAAAAAGAAAACTTGAGAAGCAACATTTTGACATACAATTTGTCAGTGACATTTGTATTAAATGGATATAATATCTGTCTTCAAAAGTACTGACCCAGATCTTAAGGCTCTGTTACTCTAAATAATTTTTAAAAGTATATCTTCCCTTCTGAAACATTAGTGGACATTGTGTGGTTAATAAGAACTAGGTGTACTTAAAGGTCTCCAAGGAAAGAAACAGCAGGTGTTTCATGTCAGTCTTCTTTTTTTCATATGGGGAACATCAAGTCAAAGATCAGCTGTGATATACTGTATTGTTTTATTTCTCTCTCCATGGAAAATAAATTGCCTTGTATACCAAAGTATTACCTGGTGTATGTTGAGAGGATGTGGACTCTTAAGTTTCTGGTCTTTTGTTTGCCCAAACCAGTGCCTCTTTGATGAGCTACATTTCTGCTTTCTTCACACTGCATCCCTTCCTAGTGAATCCTTTTCCTCTAAATAGCAGTCAAGGTTGACTAATTATTATTATCCATTATCTTTATACATCTGTCTTTTTGGGACTGTTTGGATTATATGCCTAAAATCCGGTCAGGATTAAGAAAGATTTAAAGTACTGACAAATCAATTTTCTTATTGCTCTTCTTTTTAGCTGGGGAAAACTCAGAAACCTGAGGACTACTGGACCAAACATTCTTTTTTTCTCTCTAGCCAACATGTTTTGCATTAACAGGAGTTCTATTAGCAATTTTTTGACTGTCTGTAATTGCTGAAGAGGCCTTTGGGACAAACTGAACCAAGTAACTACCGAAAATATATAGGGTTGTATAATCCATTAGATGTCATTAAATGCGTAAATTAGATCCCTAGTACACACACATACAATCGTTACTACTTTTAACACATATCAGCAGTTTTAGCTCTAAAAATTTAAGCTCAGACTCTGTAGTAGCTGCTGTCATTAATTTGCTTGGACCATTTATCAGGACACATAGGGATTTGTTTAAGATGAGGGATATTTGCTGATGTTTATTCTCATTTTAAAGATCGTTTTAAATTTTATTTCAGTTGTTGCAGTGAGTCTGATTAGCTTTTGCCAATTTAAAGAAATTTAAAGAGCAAATCCTGAACTGTGAAAAAATGCCTGTATTCTTCTGGGCCCTGATTTCTGCTATTGCTGCCTGTGGAGTGGAACAATTCTACAGGAGAGTGTCTGTCACACTAAAATAGAGAATCAAGGAAATAAAGCTTCAAAACCTTCAAGACAAGAAGGTAGGGAGGTGCCTGGAGAAGAGAAATATCGTGAGAAAAATGATTTCAGGTTTCTAGGACTTATTTCTAAGGTGGGGAGGGCAAGGGGGGAAAGAGAGAGAAAAGATGTATTTAACAACACTTAGAAGAGATAGGGCTTCATCTTTTAAAAGTCCTGTGGAGGACCCCTATATGCAAAGCTACACAGAATTTAATCTACCTCCGAAAGATTAAAGGATGAGGTGAATCTGCCAGAATTTAAGCCTCTGCTTCCACGGAGTCTAGGTTTTTCTACCTTAGTGATTAGATCTCAAAGCTACTTTCTCTGGCCATAAATCCCTCTAAATCATTGCTTTAAGAAATTGTATACAAACTGACTGTATCTCCATGAGTTAGTGAAAAGCCTCCATTATTTCAGTGCAGGGACCAAGAGGATTGTGAGTCATGTATTTGAGAAAAGCACAGGCTATTCTTGGTTGTTTTTTTCTTGCTCAGTCCATTTTCATTTAGGATACTTGATGCACAAATAAAAAACACAGCTTGGATTTTCCACTTCAGTTTCTGTTGTAAAGATGCCAAAATGTAGGGATATATATTTCTTATCTATCAGATTTAGAAAACTCCCTACAGATTAAGCCAAAAGCATTCCTTTTCATATCTATGTATTTATGTATGCATGCATTTGTTTGTTTAATTTGTTGTTACATTTACTCTTATGACTACAAGTTTAAAACCAGTGGTATTCTGTTGTTTCCACTTTTGTGAAGCTTAAATAAGCATACAATAATGGCAGTACAGAAGAACATATGACTGCTCTTGGTCTCCTATTAACTTAATAGTTAAAAAAGACTGGACTTTGGATTGCGAGTTTTATATATGTGTTGGTTTAAGCCCTGCCGGGACCAGAGACCACTTTGCCGTTGCCCCTTCCCCACCCTCAGCCAGTCTGGCTGGCAATGAGGCACAAACCCCGGGTTAAAATAAGAAGAAATTTAATACAACAGCGTGATAAACAATCTGAACAACAACAGTAGCAATGGTAACAACAATAAACAGTAATAACAGTAAACAAGAGAGAAGATATACAGAGAAATACTGCAAATGGTGCAAATGGTTACAGACAGCTGTCTCGCATGCCACCCCTCACCAAAGCCACAAAGGAAAAAGTTCCCGTGCTCCCAAGCCCGGACCTGACGTCAGCATGGTACGAATAACCTAGCTGGAGATCCCTTCCCCCTCTCTCTCTTAACCCTATCCCAGCTGAACCAGGACAATATCTAAAAGCAGTATTTAAAAAATTAAAAAAAAAAAAAAAAAAAAGTATTGTATACAATTAATATGAGTGAAAAAATCTTGTCTCTTGAAATTTATTATTAAATGTAATAGCACATATTTTCATTTTAGTGATAGTATATACATTC
Source organism: Athene cunicularia (assembly GCF_003259725.1). Taxonomy (NCBI): domain Eukaryota; kingdom Metazoa; phylum Chordata; class Aves; order Strigiformes; family Strigidae; genus Athene; species Athene cunicularia. The sequence continues at coordinate 84,194,200 of NW_020799097.1, forward strand.
TCTATCATCACAAATACATCAAATGTTTTTGCATCAAATTTTTTTTAATTTAAAAATTATATTTATTTTTTTTAATGACTGAATTTTCATATAGTCTGATATAAATAACCTAAATAGCATCTTGTTTTATCTAGGAATTAATTGTTTCTGTGAGCTATCTATTTACATTGGTTTTCAGAAGAATATCAAAGATTTCACCACATAAAACCAGATAGAGTAAATTAGACTTAAATGTTTTCATTTCGGTACTGCTTCCTTTCCAGCTCTTTCCAGTGGTCTGGCTATTAGGGAACTATACATGTGGATTTTTATGTTTTCAACCTTTATGTGATCGCTGTTGTGGATGAAAGACATATGCCAAATGATAGCCAGATCTTTACTTTTCAATAATTAAGTATAAAAATGTATGTAATAAAATAAAGCAGCATACAAACTGATTAATGTCATGTTTTTATAAGACAGATGTAATACCACTGTCTTCATGAAAATTGTGTGAAGACATAATTAGGTTGTGGGTTTCTGGAAGTGTCTAAAGAAGGGTAATTTTTTTATTTTTTTTTTTTTAATTTTAGAATAACATAACCTATTTCTGAGAGTTTTCTGACCCAGAATACAAAGCTTACTAGATGCTGGTAATGGCTGTAAACTCAGTTGTAAGTGAGGATTGGGTCAGAGAGGAGAAACACACGATTTCTGAGCTTTGTGCCAGTGGGAGGGACATGAACCCAGGATTTTTCTGCCCCATTTACAGGGAGCTGAATAGCAGCAGCAACAGTATTGCATTGGGAAAAGCTATGCGTTCTTTCATTTCTCACTTTTGTGCAGATGTATGAAAAGCAATGTGGTCAGGATAGTTCACCTTATCTATTTTTCATCAGACAAAACCAAGCACAAACAGTCCCTTTAATGTGTGCAAACACATCTCTTAGAAAAACATGGGCATCTGGCCGACAGTGACTGAAAGGGCTTATATGTGTGTTTCACAAATGTAATTGACCAGGGAAGCAGAACATTTATATGATACTGTTAATCTCAGAATAGTATAGGTGACTTTTATCTGCCACTTCTAATGATGACTGGATAGGAAGCATGGATAAACTGTAGGAGACTGTCAGCTCAGATTGGATCTCAGTAGGCAAGGACTTGAGAGCACAGCGGTCTGAAGGCAAGCACAGCTCACACTTATCCACAGGTGTAGTTGCCTGTATCAAGGTATCTGTTGCTATGCTTAGTGCTCCACACAGGAGTATGAGAAGTGGGCAGCAGTGGATATGATCTGAGCTTCAATACAATTTTAAAGGAGTTTAGCTAATTTTCATAGGTCAGTATTGCAAAGAAGAAATTCTACAAAATCAACATGACGTACATGTGGTCTGTTCAAACCATGACTTCTTAGAGCAGACTGCGTTAGAGCAAGCTGGAAGCTAATACAAGGCATAATTGCTGTAGCACAAAAATTTCATGACATCGAAGTACAGCTGCCTAATGCCGATATGGATTCATTATTCCATTTTAATAGTTGAAAAGTTCTTCAAAATGTAATGTTCTTCTGGTGTAATGTTCTTCAAAAGCCACTAGAAAAAAAATCTTTAATAACAATACTTATGCTCAGGGTCCTCCCTGATCTCTACAGTCAGGATTGGTCATTCTAATGCTTTTTTTTGTTTGTTTGTTTTTGTTTTGTTTTGTTTTAATAAGCTGTTTCCTGTTACAAAGGCTGAAACAGGAAAACAATAGAACATACATTGAAATTCTTAATCAGGGGTTGTTTAGAGACTTTTCTAAATTTGGATCATAGTACACACTCTTATCTATTAAGTAATAGGGTTTGCAAACACAAAACACTTCTTGTTTTATAGTGGAAATGTTGATTGCTTGCTAGATGTTGTTCTCCAGCACTTTTAATGCTGTCCTTCACAAAGCAATATTATAATATCTTTTGGATATGAATTGATCACTTATCACATATGCAAAGAAACATGTCCACTATTGTGTTCTGTTGTGGAACAGGTTTCCTAGGCATTCACACTGCTAAGGAAGGATAAAAAGTGTTGAGGCAAGGCTGTGCTTGTTCTTTGTTTCTGTGGGAATTTATTCCTTGTGTTCTGGCTAATTTCTAGGAAAACTTTCTCTACTTCCCATGTAATCAGTATTCCTGCAGAAATTTCTATTATGCCAGAGAAATAGTGTCATATGTTTTAAAAAGACCAGGTCCCCAGAGGAAAATTTGAAATATTACTCCCAGATGGATCAGCCTGTACAATGCATTGTCAAAATGTAATCATGTTTAGGGACCTGCCCATTCATTAAGTGATACTGCCATCAGTGTTTATGAAATTTTTGTTATGCAGCTGAAAATACCGTGCAGTATTCCTTTCTATTCACTATTGCGTACTGTGTAACACTGAAGTCCTGTCTTGTTCTGCATGAAATTTCCTCTGTAAATGGCTTTTCTTCGAAAACAAAGCTTCTGCCATCCTGTCTGTCCCTTCCAACTCAGTCCAAACATGGGACAAGTTAAGGGAATTTGTCACAGTGGAAGCACCGAAGGAGCTTCTGGAAACTGGTAAGCAAATAGATTAACTCTCGCTGAGCTCAGTTCCTGCTCATGAGCATGCAGGAGAGAGATACTTTGAATGAAAGAGAAAACTGCTTGGTTTTCACACAATGAGAGGCATCAGAAACCTCCACACTACTCAAGATTTCTTATACATCTAGGAAAAATCTCTAATATACTACTAATGCTGGTGTCACTCACACAGCCATTAGGAAACCTTCTTACACTAGATTTTAACCTTTGATCAGATGGAGAAGAAATAAATTATTTGTAAAAACAACAAATTAAACAAGGAATATTTTATATTTGTATCAGTTCTATTTCTTGCTCTTTCTGTTGGAGCAAGGTCACCTTTTAAATAAGCATAATACTAACTCTGGCTTCTCATGCCTTGGAAATGAAACAGTGTCTAAAAAGTACCTTCATAAAAGTACCATCAACATGATATCACAGTTGTTGTATGTTGTGAATCTGCACAACATAGATATTCAGTCTTCAGGCCAGAAGACTATTGCTATCTGTTCACTAACTTTGAGGATTCAGGTAGTCAAAATAATCTCCTTTCATATTCCACGCTTTCATCTTCTGTGCTTTATCACCTGTAGTTGAAGCTCTTTGAACTTGCTGTCAATCCATTATTATTCATTGCCTGCTTATGAGGTCTTCAGTTATACCTATGCTTTTCACAGGTGCTACCAAAGAAATCCTAATACAATGTGTTTCAGACTTAGTTGAGGCTACCTACCTTCAAATGCTAGAAACCTTTTATGAAAGTTCAGAACCTTATTAAGCCTAAATATGTATACAGGTTTGTTGGGATTTTTTTTTAAGTAAAGAAGGAAATAAATCTTGAACGATTTTAATTCTATGTAAACAGTGTAGCAAAGAATAGAAGTAGTGAGTAGATGGCAGTGTTGTCTGTAAATAAAAAAAAAAAAAAAGGAACAACCTGATTTCAATGAAATTTTCTTGGGGGAAGCAAGGGGAGGGAGGGAGGGAGAGCACAGATTCAGAAAGCACCAACAGGAGGAAGAAAAAGTTGGCCTACCTCACAGAAAAGCAATTGCTTACAGCACTCATACTGGGGTGGTTTAGTCTGGAGAAAAGAAGACTTCAGGGAGACCTTATTGTGATATTTCAATACTTGAAAGGATTTTATAGGAAAGATAGAGAAAGCATTTTTACCTTATAATGATAGGACAAGAAGTTACAGTTTTAAATTAAAAGATTGATTTAGGTTAGATACAAGGAAGAAATTCTTTACTATAAGGGATGGTGAGACACTGGAACAGGATTCCCAGGGAAATTGTGGATGCCCCATTCTTAGAAATGTCCCAGGTCAAATTGGACAGGGCTTTGAGCAATCTGGTCTAATGGAAGATGTCCCTGCCCATGGCAGGAGGTTGGATTAGACGACCTTTAAAGGTCCCTTCCAACCCAAACCATTCTGTGATTCTATGATTCTTCCTATGATTCTATGTAGGAGACTTTTCTATAAACCAGTCAAGTGGAGGGTCTGAATTGATATCTCCATATCCTCATGTAAAAGCTCCAGACCTTGTTCTAGTATATATTCTGGTAAAGTTTGTGTATCATATTTATATTAAAAAAAAAAAAAAAACAACACACACACAAAAAAACCAAACCAAACCAAACCAAACCAAAACAAACAAACAAAAAACTTCTAAAAAATTAAATCCACTTCTCTCCTAATGAAGAACAGAAAAATGAAGCCATGATCTCTCAAATCTTTTTGGGTGTGTGAGGATGTTTTCCAATAAGATCTATTGGGGTATGCATTTTCTGTTTTGAAAGGTGGTCTCACCACAGGAAAGAACATGTCACTTTCTCTTCCGCATTTTCTGATTTAAAGAGTGGACACAATAATATATTTTTATGATCCTCAGAGAACTCCAGAGCATCTTGAGTCATATACTACTACATTTTCTTATGTTACCCTCATTCTGGTTAAGAAATGCTGCATCCTGTTTTATATTTTGAGAGAATCACTATAATCACCAGTCTGCTTTACCCCCAATCTAAGGTAATTTCATAGACTATTTGTAAGAGCTTAATATGAAACTGTGTCCCCCAGTTGCTCTGTTTCTGTGTGAGCCATTTTCAGACTTTCCTCACAGACCAAGGATGCTGCACTTACATAATATGGCAAACCCTCCTAATCTGCCAAGGTTTTAAGACCAAGCCCTTCAGTTTCTCCAGAAATTTTCAGAGATGGGCTTGAGATAAATTCTAAGTATGTATTGTTATGCCCATTTAAATCACAGCTCCTCCTATTACACTAGGGAAAAACATTGGCTGCATTTCAAAGTTGAAAACATATGTTAGCATTTCTTAGCTTTTCTATTTCTTTTCCTACTTTTCTCTTTCATCATTTCAATGTGGATATACTAAATGGAATAACATGTGCTCACTACAAATCAAAACCTCAATAAAGGGAATCCCATATCTGTGGACTTCTGTGAGGAATCTTGATATCCTGCTGTGGTTCATGTTTTCAGCCTTATTGTTCATCTTTTCAGTTCTGTCAGCCACAGAGATGACTGAGAAATAATAGTTAACACAATCATTGATATCTTATTCCCAAGATACCACCCTGCTTTGTTTTTATTAATCTTATATGAAGTAACCTACACTAACTTGATTACTCTGTGTGAGACAGGAAAAAAACGAAGTAAAATAGCAGGTGGGTTTAAAAAAAAAAAAAAAAAAAGAGGAAATTTTGCTTTCATTTTTTTCCATTGGTAGAGATAGCTGTAATTTTTCAAGTCTTTTCTTAATGTCCTAATCCCTGTGAATGTGAAGAAGTCTGGGGAAGAAGTCTAACTTTAAGATTCTTTTTTAATATAAACAGTTATTTGAAAGGTGTTGTCAGATTCTATCTTTCTATGCTTGCAGAGATATTCCAGGAACAAGATGACAGTTCCCAAAAGAGTGTATCTCTATCTAATCAGTTAAGTTCCCAAAAGAGCACACTCTCTTTAACCAGTTAAGGCTAGTTACACCAGTGATTAGATTAGCCTATCACACATACTCTTTTCAGATTCATTTCTTGCATGATTTTCATCTGGTTTAGATAACTGTTAAATGATTTTTGCAGACTTTCCAATCCATGACTATGAATTTTTTTCCTAAATAATACATTTTGTGAGCACCTAATCAAAGTAGCTGACCCAAGGACTGATCTAATGACAGACTGACTTTGGAGAAGTAGCAAAGGAAGTGGGAAACTGTTTTGATTTTTCCCCCTGCTTAGCATAAACAGGTTGCTAAAAGCATCAAAGATCTGATTCTCTGGGCAGCATTACCTCTTCCAGATTTTGCAGAAATTAAGAAAAACTCAATCATAAATTCTAGGTTTGATACAGATTTTACTCCAGACCAATCCAGAAGGCCCAGAGAGTTGGATTCCCCCTCATACATGGTTCCTGTTATATCTGCACATCCATTTTTCTCTCCTCTGAGCAATGTGCATTTCCATTTATTCTTTGCCCACATTAACATGATTGGTTTGGGTTCTCCTTGCTGTCACTGACCTCTTCAGGAAATAGATGCTTTAATATCTTTGAGGGTCTGTGCTGAAATATGTGAAGTGAGGAAAACTATAGTGGGAACCAGGTCTCCATGTGGTGGGGCAACTAGGACAGTTAAGATAAGCTGTCTAAATAAGTCCATGATTTAAAATGTCAGTGATCTATATTATCACCAGGAGATCCACTTCTCTTTCATATACTTTTGATTTTTTGGATTAACTCTTTGTTTTTCTGCTAGTCACAGTTTAATGTTGCTTGTCCTTATACCTGTATTCCACTGCTTTTGATATAACTTATTTATGAATAGCATTTACAACTTTGCAGTAATAACCATTAATGGGAAAGAATGGAAAGAAATAACTTAACATGAAGCTGCATAGTCATCTGTAGGTAGCAGGAGTAGATTTATTATATATACCAAATTCCAAGACAGAGTTTCCAAGGCTTATGGGTAGGTTTTCAGATCAAAGCATAATTTTTTTCGTTATGTCCATTGTGAGATTTTGGAGGATAATTACATCTGACATGTGAAACTCTAAAGATGAGTTAAGATCTACAAAACCACAGAGGAAATTGATGATACCTTGCTGCAAACTGAAATAGCTATAGTTTACACATATGTGGTGGTTTTCATCAAAGTAAAAAAAAATCCAACTTGATGCCTAGTAGTCTAATACAGAATAGCATATTTTGTGTTCCTGCTGAATAGTTCTGTCATGCATTTGGCTCTTCAGTTTCCTGTAGTAAAGTTGAATTGCTGTTGAGTTATTATTAATTATTTAGGTAAAAAATGGTTATAAATTTTGTTGTGGTTTTTTTTTTTTTCTTAAAATCCACAGTATACTAGTAAAAATTCAAATAATCTATAGAATTTCAAAAGTGTAAACAATGTATTTCTATCTGTAATGAAACAGGTAAAACTGGTGAAAGGCTGCTCTTGTCATTTTATGTCAGTTGTGTCTCTGAGTAATTTTTTAACATATCTTTCATGGGTTCAAGGGGAAGAGAGTAATTCTACCACTCTGCCATCCGCAAGCACGTCTTAGAAGAGACATAAACTCCTGCCACATTGTAATGTCTAGAAGTAGGACAGTAAGGGACAGCATCTGCTGGTACTGAAGATGACTACAGAACTACAAAGTGCCTAAAGCCAGCTTGCATTTTCAAGGTGTCACTGGGACCTCTGGTACTTAGCCTTGGTTTTAGCCTTGTTTCCTAGTAGACCTCATTAATTCTTGATGGTGCTCTTTGTATGAAGTTCCTTGGAGCAATGAAGCTACCCAGGACAGCAATCATGAGAGCCTCAGTGGCAGCACTGAGAACATCAGTGGCCTCCCCTGAGGTGCTGTCCCCTCGGTAAATAATAACTATTATTTGTGATAATTACAGTCAGCACCTGCATAGGTGAGAACATACATAGATGTTCATCTCTTTGTTTAGAGATGAATTGATTCCATTTTGCCAAGCTTCTTAGGTGATACCATTGATATTTAAGGTAAGGAGAACTAGAGCATTGATAAGAAATTATATGTATAGTTCATTTCAAAGATTGATTTAAAATTTTTGAATTACTAGTTTTTCCTTCTTAGCGAGGTTAAAAGAACATGAGAGCATGATGAAAAGTCCTGTAAAATGTATATTGGTCTGTTTTCAGAATAGACCATGGAGTTTTCATCTACCAGACTATGATAAACTGATGGCTCTATCTATGGTGTAATCACTCAAGGTAATGTGCCTCATATAAACATCTCACGGCTGGCTCAGACTTTCTGGATCTGGGATAATTAGAGAGTTCAGTTCAAGTTGGCAGCCTACATATCTACCCAACTTCTCAGACAGGCTCTGCAGTCAGTGTGTTAACTGACCTTGGGCTTCATGTTGACGCAGCCATTGTTAACCTTCAATATCATCAAACTAAAGTCTCTTTGCCCATGTAACTAGTAAAGCTTCTAGAGTTTTAGTTGAACAGGGAATGCAAAATGGACTGTCAGCATTGGTCTTTGCATTGATTTCATGGGACACGTGCACTCACCATTTCACCAGTGGATTTTTGGCCAAATGGAATCAGAAAGCTATTATTCAGGTTAGACATTTGAACTGGAAAATATAATAAAATACTTTTGCATATCTTAGTTAATCTCAAATTTTTAGCTATGCTTAAAGGTAGATGCAAGATGAATAATCATCCCCTAAGAGTCTTTAGTGTGGTACTATGATGGATTCCTTTTAATTTAAAGCAGTGTACTCTGCAAACCATACTGACTTTGGCCATATTGAATTTTAAATTATGCTGATTACTGTGCAGTGCCTCAATCCATGGAAGTATTTGCAGGCTTTTCTTTGACTTTCTTTGGCTCTGAAAAGCCAAGACCAGGGAATATGTAGCAAGGCCTGATGTTTATCTTTTATCTAAAATGTCAAAGCCATTCTGAGCACAGCCAGAATACATTTTTAATTAGGGTCTGCAGCCTCGAACTGCAAAAGGTGAACCACATTGTCATCTCTGTTTAGAGAGCATGTCTGAGTTGTTCCAGCAGGAAGCCCAGGCTGAGTAGATGCCTCTTCTGGAGTTTTCAAGCTTCAGAGACTTGATTTTTCCAGCTAGTCAACTAAGCAGCAACGACAGAAACACTGTGCCTACTAACACAATTCAGAGTTGTGCTGCAGCAGGAAGTTGCTCTGTAATCTTATGCACTTCCAGTGACATTTATTTTCCCACTTTTTGGTCTGTATGCACATGCTGGTTGCTTTTCTATCTGTCTGATGAGGACTGCAGATTGGTACATGGTTGGTGTGCACAATTTGCAGCCTTGCATCTTCACTACTTGTGCTTAGTCCCCTTTGGAAGAAGCTGTCCCTTTGTGATATATGCAGTGTTTTACATACAGTCACATGGGGAAGTAAATTCTATATGAGTTCCCCTCATAATTCTATGCCATTATATGGTTAAGCAGAATTTAATAATCAGATATGTGCTTCAGCATAAGGGGGAATTCCTGCAATGGCCCTTTTCAACTTAGAAGAGCATCTGTGTTTGATTTATTTGGCCTTTTGTGTTTATTTTTTGAGGGTCTGGGCTATTTTTTAAGCGTTCAAAGACACTTAAGTCTTTGAGACTTAATCTTCTAGATTCACGTTTTGCATATGTGTCATCAAGACAGCCTATTTATCTTCTGCATCTTTTGATACAATAGCTGTTGATACCAAATAACCTCTCACTTTGCAAATTCAGTTTCTGAGGAGCATATTTACAACTTTCACTCTCATTAAATGGGAATAAAACACTTGTGTATTTCTCCCTGGGTGCAAATAAGGGAATACCGTGTTCTTAAAACAAAATTGATACGTAAACCAATCTTCTCTCTACTGATTTTTCCTGCTTTCCCATCTCAAATTGCAAATTAAAAATTCAATAACCCAGATGTATTTATATAACATTACAACATTTCTAAACTTAAGAAAACAAAAACTAAACCACTGTTTTGCTGGACTTTGATGAAGGATAAACTTGGCCTAAACATTGCCTTTGGGGCAAGGTTTTTTTTTGGTTGGTTGCCTGATTTTGTTTGTTAGGACTTATTATGTGCTGATATTATATAAACACATCTAAGTTATTGCATTATTTTATTTGTAACTGGAGAGCAGCAGGAATCAGGAAGCAAAAAATGTCTCTGGGATGAGAAACGCTACCAAGAGCTCTCAGTTGTCAGTAGCGGGTGTCAGCAGGGTATCAGTGGGATGGGGCTGGTACATCATGACGTTGCTATATCCACATTTGTGCAAGAATCTGGTATGTTTCAGTCCCTGAGATACCATTCAAAATAACTTGCTCTGGATTAAAACCATAGAAATATAAAAAGGAAAGTAGACTTTACAAAACTGTGTGATGTGCCCACAGAACTCACCATCAGAAAGTGTTTCAAGATACAAAGTAAAGTTATTTTACTGGAGTTTGCATGTTACAGACAACATGTTGAAACTACTTTAGAGGATGTTCTGTGAGCCATTTACAGTAAGTCTTCCTTGGTGCTAATAATAACCACTTTCTTCTAAATCAGTGCAGGTCTTAGAACTGGGCATGACCTCTACCACCCTTGCTTTTCTTTATGGTCATTAATTTTGTTTTATTATCACCTATCTTATTTTTTGGCATTAAAAAAACCACAGAGGGCAAGAAAATAACATTATAAACAACAATCACAAGTTTCCTATTTTTTTACATTCATTCATCTTACCTAGTATGGCAAATTCATTTCTTCTTCTGCCTAGAAAATTCAGGACATAGTTAAAGTGAGTATATGCAATAAAAATACTAATCTGTGGTAGATTTCTCAAGTAATACTTATGGTTACAATGAAACCTTATTTCACTGAAACTGAACAGGTATTGCTTTATATGGACAAAGAGAAAGCCAAAACTTAACTCATGAAATTATATGTTATCTATAATAAGAAATGTTTAAAATTCCCTAATCTCAGGATTTATCGAATTATATATAAACATACTCCAGATGATACAATTAATCTTCAAAAAAACATACGGAAGAGTTCTGTCTTCTCCAAATTCAGCTATTGGGGTCCCTTCAGTTACAAGCTGAACTGCTTTGCATCTATGTATATATTTTCAGTTACATGTCTTTGGAGATAATTTATTTACAGATTATTCATAGTTAATTCTATATGTTTTTCAATCACTGTGGTGAAACCTATGTAAATATCAGGACCAAATTATCATCAGACCAACTATTTTATAATCACTGAATGGTTTTAAAGGCCATAAGATAAAAGTAATATTGCATTTTTTACTATTGCACCAAATACAATAGATCCAATATATGTATATAAAATATTTCCTGCCTTAAAGTAATTAAAATGATATTAAATAGTTACTTTTGACTTATAATTTAGTCTGTATAGATAATCTTTTGGCAAGGGCATGAGCCCTAGACAGATCGAGACTTAACCAGCTCTTCACTGCAGAATGCTGACTACTGCAGAACTGCATTTTTGGCTGTTATACTTTCTTATGATAGCTTAAAATGTGAACATAGCACCTTCTACAGTATATAGGAAATGCCACCTAAAAAGCCATCACATTGAGTGGGATTCTGCTTAAAAGAGACACCAAGAAATGCTGAGGAGGGAGATGGGGTCTGTGGCACACTTTTCATGCAGAGTAAAGTGAAGCATCATCTTGCACTTGTGAATTTTCTGCTGCCGTCAGCACCCTTTGGCACACACTATAGCTGGATGAGAAAACTATCTTTTGCTTATTGGTTAAAGTTTGAGGAAAGTCATTTGCTTGAAGGGAACCCAGAGACTGTCACAATAAGGCGGGTGAAGCGCTGCCACTGGGGCTCTCCCAACAGGATCCTTTTGCCTAAAACCTAGTGGTGCCAGTAGAACCAGACCATCTGACCTTCAAAGAGCATGGGGCCTCCCTCCCCTCTGAGTAATTGAAATATTTGCAGGTAAATGTAAAGATTTGCAGTTTGTATCATCTCTGGTTAATTCTGCAGCCAGTTTGGTGACTCCTCTGAAATCCTGACCCCAGAGCAATGTGTCAGAGAAAGTCATACAAAGGGTTGTGTGCTACTCTCTCTCTTTAGATCTTTTGGGGGGTTGGGTTGTTGGTTTTTTGGTTGGTTGTTTTTTTGGTTTTTTTTTGAAGGTGGTCCTTTTATGTGGGTTTTGAGGTTTTTTGGGGGTTTTTTGGTTTTTTTGGGTTTTTTTTTCCCCTTTAGGGCATTATTTTGAACTAAGTAGCACATAAACAAAGTTACTGAATTCTGTGTAGTGTCTCCATAACTCAGTATAATGAAGAAAACCTTCAGTCAAGCATGGTTTTAATAACTGCAAACTGATGCCAAAATATTAATAGGTTTAAAGGATTTCATCCTCTCAGGTCTTTAGGAGAATAATTTAAAGTTTTATTTTTCCTTGGGTTTATTTAAAAAAAAAAAAAAAAAAGTTAATTTTTAAATATCAGTGTGTTTGCTACTTTTGATACATTTGAAGGGTTTTTATGCTTTGTCAGCTCTCAGTAAAAATGAGGCATTTTTCAAATGATCTGATTTTCCCTATACAACATTGTTCATACAGGGAAGAAAGAGTGGGAATGAGAGCAGCATAACAACTGAGAGAAGAGAGAGACAGAGCTGAAAGATGTAGACTAAAATCCTTACAATTAAGACTCTGTGATAACTGAAGTTTAATTTTTTCAATAAGTATGTCTATACCTAACTTGAAACCTCAGTAAATGGATGGAAGTTTTGTTTAGGGAATGGTCAATATTTCACTTATTTGACTCCCTCCAAAAAAGTCTCCTGTTTCTGTAGGGTTTTAAGATTGATGATACCTTTGCTTGTTGAATCCCCAGGGAGCACTGCAGAAGTGAATGCTGTCTCCCTGCCACCCGCCTGTGGCAGAAGGGCTTTACCTCATGCCTGAGGGAGATTTCTTTGCATCCTGCCTCTTGACGTTATCAGTCGTCGACACTCACAGCACAGTCAGAAATTTATTTTTTTTGTCTGAGCAGCCTAGGTTTGATCCCGGTTGCAGGGATTTTGTCCGCACACTCTTTATTGGTGTTAACCTTCTTCTTTAGAAATAATGTGCCTCCCACCTCTCATGTTAACTTGAGACCACTAGCTATACTTTCACCGAAAGTTGTATTGTCTTTAGAAAATTAAAGGCTCCTTCTTAATTGCCACAGGTAGCTTGTAAATGTAGTGAGGGTGTCCCCACCCCAGAGCTGCTCTTTCCAGCAGTTCACCTCGACAGAGCAGTCTCAGCAGGGGAGCAGAGACAGGACCTTTGTCCCTGCTCCTGGGTCGTGGTCTCTGTGCTGTGGTCCCTGCTCTTGCATTGGCCCTACCATTTGTGGGATTGCAGGAGGCTGCAAGGGGCTGACCAGGCTGACCAGTAATTGCTCCAGGCCTGAGGTGTGGGGGGGTTGCAGCAACCTGTACTCCATTTAAGCTGCTCCATAATTTGGGCTAGATCTGCTCCATCCCCTCCTCTAAAGTGCAGTCCCTTTCCTCTGTTATACTTCTGGTTTTTGAAGACCCTTCTTAGTCCTTTCATGCCCAAGGAGTAAATTTGAATACAGCTGTGCCTGTGGTATTTACTCTTCCACCCTCTTGTGCTCCCTAAACTGAGTTATAAAATCAAGAGCTTACCTTTTCCTGGAGATTGTCTCTAAATTTACTTTTTTATTGTATTCTAAAATAACATTTTTTTTTAATTTGACTTCTGGTTGCTCATAGTGTTTTCATGACTGGCAGAGTATTTTATGAATCACAGCCATAAAATGTGCATAATGTGCAAGGACTACTTCTTAAGATGCCCTAAAACCATCCATGACATAGGTGTCAAGTTAGGAACTTGGGGTGCTTTTCCCATGGTAGCTTTGTTCTATCAGCTTTAGGGACATATAACATTAGATGGTCAGAGAGCCCATTTCAGCTTTAAGGAGGGCACTGCTTTTACAGTCCCTGTGCCTTCAACTCTTCTATGTGAGCCTGTGGCCCTTTTTACCCCGAGTTACAACTGAATGATCAATCTTTAAGGATTAAACTATGTTTAATGCCAACCTCCAAAAGTAAGCTGGAAATCATTTTACATTCAAAGAAAGGTAGTGCTGTCCTACAAAAATTGGTTAGTTTCCAGCTCACTCCTGTGGTTCACAGGTGTCAGTGCTGGTACAGTGACAGCTAGAGGATGTGGCTAGTGGCTCATGAAAAAGCAAGCCCGTGGTTGCCTTGATTTAAATGAATTGTAGCTGCTGTGTAACCACACTAGAAATTTATGTTCTGAAGTTATGGAAAGCTGACAGACTAAGCGATCTGCTACCAAAGACAAGCCCCATTTCTGCTTTACTATTTCCATCAATGTAACATAATTTGTCCCGTCTTATTTCTAAAGCTAGAGGTATATTTCTCTTGCACAGGGCATATTACAGAGCACAGCAATAAACTACTGTGTCACCATGTCTTTTTACGCTCCAGAAAGAACGAAGCACCCTTTATTCCTGATAAATCCCGAGTGCTGGGGTTGAATGAATGAATTAATGTATGAAGCTCTGGGCTGAGCACAGATTCAGGCTTTCACTGAGGACCATTAGTATTATTATTGCACAGGTTCCAGAGGCAAACATTGGTTTACACATGAATATAGAGTAAAAGTGATGGTACCTACATTGCATGTGACTGTGTAACTCGATTCAAAGTATTCATATGTTCCTGGGAATGTGAGTAATTCTTCAGTCTCTTGGGCTTGATTTGGAGCCTGACTTGTATATACAAAATCTGTGGGAAAATTTAGATTGTCTTCATTTTCTATTTAAAAGGAGACTTAGTGCCAAAACAGAATTTCATCACCATTTTTGTATTGGTTGATAAGTATCTGCAGAACCACTGTGTGTTATAAGATTACTGATACAAAATAGTAAAGATTCCACAGCAGAGACTGAATATTGTCCAGATTTCTAAGCAGAGACTATGGGAGGATATTCCCTCTTCATTTTGTCTCTTTGCCAAGGAAGGGATACAGATCATCTTTCTACCACAGAGAACTCACTGTTGTGTGCTGTTGCTTTGTTGTCATAAGAAGTATGCATGCATTTGTATATAGGTAAGTATGATTCATTAGTACCAGCCCTACTGTTTTGTGTCATTGGCTAGCAAAGTTTCCAGAGATGGACAACAGTTTATTCTTCAATGCATAGTAAAAGCAATAGTACCCACATTGGATGAATACATCTGAGAATTGAGATAGTTGCTTATACTGGTTAGATTTGTAGTTGTATTCAGGTTGACAGAAAGAAGTTCAATCTTTCACAACCTCCCAGCTGTTCCAGAAAGAGCCTACTTAAGGAAACACTATACCATGGTATTTGCTGTGTTCTGAATTTATTTCTTATACTTAGAAGAGAGATTACTTCTTAAATAAAGGTAAATGTATCTACTTATCCCTAACCACTTATCTTAACAGTGCTACAAGTGGTAATAGAGAGCAACCATAGAATCAATTGTGCCTCTATATCGATGAATGCCAGGATAATCTTTATTTTACTGCTATACCTTAGCACTTACCACAAGGATTCAATTCCTCTCAATTTATGCAAACATGGGAGATGGTTTAGCTGTATCACAGTGTATGTTTATCTGCTAAACTTTATTTCTCGTGAAATAATGGCAAAATGTTTATTTTTGTTCATGTGATATTTCCATAAGTGTTGGCACTGAAATCCTGTGGTTGTATATCCAAAAGCTTTATTTTAATTTTGTGAAATACTGGTCATCATAACTACTTTTTTAAAAACTTTTTTTGTAGCTACTTTTTCCTGATTTAAAGGTAATGAAGTTAATATAATCTGAAAAATAACCATTGTCTCACTGTCGCTGATTGCTGCAATAAGATATGAAAGTAATATTAGCTATTTATTCTAGTGCAGTGTTAATGTATCTTAAAGTGCAAACCATTTTCCAAATGAAATAGTTGATGAAAAATGCTGCAGCTCAAAAAGGGAAACTGTCCAAAAGTTCAAAGCAGGCATGACTACAGCCAGGACCAGAAGCCTCATGGCTTTGCAGAAAGGTGCAGAAAACAGGAGTGGCTGCTTTGGTTGATAATATAGTTAGTACTAGCAAAATAAAACCTGAGGTTTTTCTGGATCCATCTGCCCTTGATCCAGAGGTTTTGCTGACTCTCTAGGAGACACAAGTGGGCATGGATGGAATTTCCTGTGGGATGTCATTATTTCAGTCTTCTGAGAAGTCTAAATGTTTATTCATTAGAGATTGCCATGTTTTTCGCTGATCCATAGGCTAAATTGATGGAGGAGTTTTCATGGATGGTGTTTTCATTATTTTAGTAAATTTAAGAGGCGGGAAAATGGCAAACAAAGTAAACAGATTCTATTTCATATTGAGAACTTGAAGTCCATTTGGGAGATTTCTCTCATGAGAAAAAGTTTGGGAAGTTATGCCAGTCCTTTCATAATAATTTGAATTACATTTGCATAAACACTGTACTTTTACAGAACTGTTCAAAGGAGAACTCCGGATATTTTAAATTTCATAGTACTCATTTATATGGCTCAGAAACAATAACATTACATTTCCTATACTAGTAAAGATTATAGCTATAACACTCTAAGTTCATGGCTTGTTCCTTAGTTATTCTTTTATTCCTGTAGTATTTGCCATTTCTCTAACACATAGCTATCTGTATGCAGTCTCTAGATTAGATCTGAAATAAGCTGATTTTTATCAAGCCACTGGATAATTCTGACCACTTTGTCTGACAATTTTAGTACTGTGCCATGGCAGCTGACCTACGTAAGTCAGGGATTCCTCTATCACCAGCGTACTGAAAAATGTCTTAGAGCATCCTTTCAGCACATGCCTCTTAAAGGTAAGAGAGGGAAACACTTGCTTTCTGTGTATTAAAAATGTAATAACTGTTATGTGGAATTAGGGAGTGAGCTCTGTTTTCGTTCTGGGTTTCTCAAGAATTTGAAGGAAGCAGCCATGTGGGCCTGTTGTGGCATCACATTGTTTTTGGGTAGAAAACATGCTATTGTCATTGCACTGTTCTTCGATCCAGAAGGAAATTTGTGGCAAGTTCATCCTGAAATCTGTTACACTACTGTAAATGTAATATTTCAGTGGGGCAAAACTGTGAATTCCCTTTATTAAGGGGTTTTGTCTGTACAAAATATTTAGCAGCAGCAGTGCTCAGTATGTTCTTGGTGCTTTTATTTCAGCCCAAAGACCATCATTTTCTCTTAGTATGAGTGCTGAAACGAGGCAGTATGTTTTTCTTTATCATATTTAGTGTTGCATGAGGAGAAGATAATCCTCAATTTAAGCAGATAAGCCTGAAAGGGATTTCAGCTGCTTGTCTTTAGGAAAAAAATCTCTCCACCTGTTTTCTTTTTTGTTGGTGGTGGGTTTTTTAATAAACAATTTGTATTATCAGTACAACAGGAGGGTATTTTTTGTCTAGCATGACAGACATTCTGGCTGACCTGTCAGTTTAGTGTAAGATACAGCAAGAAAATAATAAATTATGATCAAGGCAACATTGTGATTATGAATCATTCTCATCCTGTAAAAAGTAATGTCCTCCGTAGGAAGCATCATTTCATAAACAAAAGCAGATTGTAGAAAACTGCTCTAGCACAAACATATGGTCTTAAATAGGCATTGCATCATCCATGAAACTCACAACGGCAATTCTTTCCGGTTAGAGATTAAGGTAATCAACTGGCTTTTGCATTAGAGATCTCCTTATCATATGCCTTACAAAGATTTAAGTCGAGAATAGGTTTCAAAATTTAGCATACAGTTTGAGTAAATGATTGCTGTTCTTGTGATGCTCTTCTCTCAAGAAAAAAGGCACTAGTTTCTAGAACTAAACTGAGAACATTTCATTTTACAGATTCTAGGGTTTTTTTGTCATCTCTGTAGCCCAGGAAATGCAGAGCATATTGTGAATACTTTGGATTATTCACAGTAATCCTCATATCTCATTCTGAGATCATTAGAACCTTTAGCTCTTGGTCTTTTTCTGAATAGCCTTCTGAAAGAATAAGATGGAAAATAAAATGTTTTCTTCTACCTGAAAGCCAAGTTTACCTCACAGTTCAGCAAGAAGAAATTGTAACTGATACTGAAATTGCCAGCTCACTACCCCAACCGTCTTCAGTGGTTGTCTTCAGTGCCTGATGGTCTTGATAACATAACAACAGCTGGCAGGCTTTGGGTCCATTATAAAAATTGTTTTTTAGGCCAAGCATTCTTAGGTACTCACTTTTTTAAAACATATTTTCACTTTCCCCTGTTACAAAGATATGCCATGTTAAGCTCTTTTATAAAGATTTTCAAAGACTCCAAATTTTTCTTTCATTTGCCTTTGTTAAAGAATAGGCAGAAATCTCTGGTGAAAGCAGACTAAGACAGGCTTTTACATTAGGAGCTTTATAAGTACATTGCATAATGCCATTTGTGCTGATATAATTTTGTTAGACAAGTAAAACTGAGGAGAGAGAAAGCCAAATTTGTATCAAGTCAGAAACACTAATACTTAAGGGAATTGTTCTGTGCACTGCATATTAAAAGAATAAATGATTTTTCATATAAAGAGCACTGCACATTGTAATTTTTAGAATTCCCACTTACCTGAGTAGTGCTTCTCTATTTGTTGTAAGAAAGACTTAATGTTTTAAATAGTGGTATTGGAGAAAAGATGAATAAAGGTCCTTCTGCAAGGTATTTCATTTGAGGAAATCAAAAAGAAATGAAACTGGTGGTTTTGTTTTGGTTTGGTTTTGGTTGGTTTGTTTGTTTTTTCTCCTTGTTAGATGTTTGCAGATTAAATTGCATTACTGGATTAGACTATTTTAAAAATAAAAGTGCAATTCCTTTACTATTCTATCCACTAAGGGAGTGATCTGTTTGTTTGTTTGTTTGTTTGTTTTTCCTTCAGAAATTGAGCAAGATACTCTCTGTCAGGACCAAATCACCTGAACACTTGAGTCCAACTATTCTGTTACAAAACCAGCACTTACACCCTCCTCCCTGGATAGCATATAATGCATATGCTCATGCAATAAGCTGGTCAGGAAATGCAAATTCTGATTAAATTTTTTCCTCCCTCACTGGGATGATTTATGATGTACATTCTCCGATTTTTAAAAAGTATGGTCACAGTGAAGCATAGCTCAGACCCTCTTTATCATATTGCCTATAATTTATTATATTACCAGCCAAAACTATGGCCCTAGGAATTCTTGCAAGGATCCCATCCACTTCATCAAAAGAAACTGTAGTTGTGCCAATAGCCTGGCTTCCCTGCCCGTGGAATCCACTCAATATTTCTATATCTGAGCCAAGATTTGGAGGGGAGATGAAACAAGGAAAGAACAAAGAGGCCAGGATCGCAAAACATGTTCCTATCTCTGTAGCCTGTTAGAATATGGCTAAAATAATTTTCCAGATGATATAATGTTATTAAAATACATGAAAATCAAGTTAACTAAATTCATGAGTTCATGTTCTGTGGAGGAGCGCAGTGCAGTAGAACAACATCTAGGTACCACAGCTCCATTTGTTTGTTCTTGTACTCACAGTGAAGCCTAAGGACCTGCAGTTTTAGAGAAATTATTGAATATCCTTATTGTACTGGAAGATAGGTCAGAGTTTCCTAGACCCTCTTTTAATTCCTCTTCAGTGGTGCTGAACTTGGCCCTAGGCTATGCTTACTCAGCACTGTTTTTCTCATCCCTCTCTGAACTTTCTCACTGATTACTTCTCACAGTTTACTATTCTTGCTAATGAGGTGATGATTTAATAATTGATTTGTAGGTGTTTGCTAATTAAAGTTAATCATGAATGCAAACTTGTAATTTTATCTCATTTCAAAGGAGTGTGATCACAGCCAATGAAAAGAGGGCAGGAGGGAATGATTTAATGCGTGTGCATAATTTCCTTGAAAACCATGTAAATGCTTTTCAGAATTTTTAAATGCTGTAGATTTATCTACCAGTTGAGCTGAAAATCCTGCTGGGAACTGAACAGAGAATCGATTATTTAATCCAATGAAAATCCTACCTGAATGGCTAAAAGCTAAGAACTTGGAATCCTCAGATAAATCTCCAGAAGTATCAAGCACATGTAATGCAACCTGTGGTGACAGAAGTGCAAGCTGGGCTGTTCAAAAATTGTCAGCATCAGCCTTCATACTTAAATTTGTGTACCTGTATTTATTCTTTGTTCTCCTACCTACAGTTTATCCTGTAGGTGTGAAACACTGGAGAGTTTTAGTCTAACATTAGTCTGTAAGTGTCTGTAGATGTCCTCTCCTGAGTAAAGTGTTAGCTGGTAAATAAATAAAAGGTGTTTTTTGCAAGTTATCCACTGATAGAGCAGTGGATATAACCTGAGTAGATGTCTTCCCTGTCCTTATGCCAGTAAATTTAAACTCTTTCCTTATGTGGGGTTCATAGACCATCATATTTAATCTAAATCTTGCTGTGTATTATTCATTATTCCTCGTGCAATTATTGGTGAATTTTGATTAACAATGCCTTTGACTATGCTTTTTAGACTTCCCCGGACTTTCCTAAGAATCGAACTCTCCTGCTGGTCTTTTGGAAGTAAAAGGGATTAAGGATATGCAAACCATTTCCTTCTTTTCCCTGCATATCAGGAAAAGATTATTTTGGATACAGTTGATAACAGGGATTAAACTGGTTTGGAATTGGAAAAAAATCATTTTAGCATAAAGAAGTGAAGGCTTTGCAGCTCCACTGTGGACATAGCCATAAACAGCAGTGCCGAAGTGGAGAGCCACAGTGAGACTGCAACTATGAAAGGGGTGTAAACTGGTGAAAGTGCAGAGCTGCAGCTGGGGAAGCCACTTCGTAATCTGCTGACCTGGATAACAGGTCATAATTTAGTTGCCTGTTCTGAAGGAAATAAATGGTTAAGGAGGTTGACTTCCCACCTCTGAAATGGGCTGGCAGCCAGCCAGCCAAAGGTACAGCATGGGAAACTGCTTGCATGCAATTGAGCAGCTGTGGATTAGTTTCTCACACATGAAGGGGGCCTGGAGTGCATTTAGCACCTTTGCTATGCTCTCACCACCTTTGCTGCATGTCCTGCTTTTCTCACTCATGGGTGCATAGTGCTGAAGTGGGTGCCCCTTGCTCACCACCCAGGAACTGCCATGAAGTCTTTGTAAGAGGTGTTTCATTTGAAACTGAAGTGTGCTAAAGTGTTTCAGAGAGCTCAACTTCAGTGACAGCAGTGTAAGCACTTTGGTGAGCAGTATCTTACAAATTGCAGGTACACATCATAGGCTTATTTGTTTTCCAGAGGTTTTTAATTTGGTTTTTGTTTAATTTTCCCCCCTTTTGTTGTACCTCTTAGTAACACATCATTAGATTTGTTCATCTGCTTGTACAGCTTACATTCGCTGGTCCCAGTCCTGCCCTGGCTCTGTGCTGGACTGCAGCCAAGGCTCTGTTGTAGGACAGAACTCAGGGCTAGCGATCGTCTTCAGTACTCACCAGCTTTATGTTGTGAAGTTGCTTCACGGGTGAGGAACAACATGAAAGTAAAGGTGTATAAGCTTTAAGTACAGGATGGGTCAAAGCAGCAGGAGGGCAACTAGTGAGTTTAATCCTGTGAAGCTGTCAGGGGAGGCTGTGTCCCTGACTGCAGCTAATCCATTGTAAAGTGCCTGAGCTGCTCCTCCAGCAGGTCTGTTCAGATGCCCATCGCAAGCTAATTTTCACAAAACATACCTAAAACAATGGCTTAAAGAGTAGAGAGGACAGAGATGTGAAGAACAGGAAGAGATTTTTTCAAATTGGTTTGTGCTGTATGTCTGTGATGAGTTGCTCTGTGCCACTTCGGTGATGCAGAACAGCCATAAAGCTGGTTTAACAACATGGTTTTTCTGGATTTAATGCTTCACCAGAGCAGTAAAAAACAAGCGGAGTGTAATGTTGAAACAGTCCTGTTTATTTAATTTTGTTTTGCATACTTGAGCTTTACAGCAACATTATTAATGGCTAAAACTCGAGAAACATTCATATTTGTTTGTAGCAGAAGCTGAAATAATTTGAGAGAAAAAGATGTTTTCCTCTGATCTTCTTCAACTTTTCAATTAAATCACATTTAAATATTGAATCTCTTGAGATTCATTCCTCATTATCTTTTCTCAGGGTTGTGTGTGTCTGTCATTTCCCCAGAGCTGAACCCCCTAGGGCTAAGAGTCACTTTATATATTCCTTAAATATGAGGCAATAACGTACAAATGCGTTGAACAAATAGGAAGAACAATGCACTAAAAGTCAAGTCATCACCATGTGTGGTTATAACTATTGCACGTTGTGTTCTTTAGTATCTCTGCTTTACCTCTTGCATGCTTTTCTGTGCTTCAGTGTACTTAACAGTAACTTAACTACCTATTGGACTAGTTCTTCAGCAAATAAACTCTGCCAACAATGGAGAAATTTGAGGTTAACTGTACATGTTGTGAGTCCTGCCAAAGACATTAGACTATTTCCATTGAGGTCAAAGGTGACTTTCACAATTTAAACTGTAGAAATGAAATCCTAAAGTGTGGTAAAAATTATCAGCCAGATTCTTTAGTTTTATAAAGTTAAAATAAACTTTTTGGTTCAGTGTAGATCTTCTCTTGGACTGAAGAGTTTGGCATTTCCCTTTGTATTACATTTATTGCTCCACTACTTCATACAGCAACAAGCAACACCTAAATCTAGAGCATCTCTCTTCTTGATTGCATTTGGTTAGTAGTTTTCTAAGGCAGTAGCTTTACCAGCCAAAAGTTGAAAGTTGGGCTTCACATGTTTGTGTTCAAATGGAAAGACTTCGTCTCTACCCTTGCCAGTTTATGGCGATTACGTTTATTCATTTTGAACCAGCACTAAAGGAAAAACTTAGGATCATAAACACCTAAACTGAAATGCAATGAAATTTAGTGAAATATAATTTCTCATAATACTTCAAGTATTTTTCCTCTATAGGTGGCTTCACCATCCTCATGGAATTCAAGGCAGGGTCTATATTTGTCATTTCTCTTACAATTTACAGCCAGAGCCAGTCTCCCTTCATTACAAAAGAAGGGTCCACAGAGATTATCCTGCAGTGTTATGAACCATTCTCCCATCCACCAAAGTGAACTCAACATATATCTGTTTCAAGGTCTGTCCGCAGAACAGAGCTGCCAGCTCAGGAGCCCTTGTATGGCAGATGCTTTACTCCAATGCATCATGCTCCAGAATGTGCAGAATGATGGATATGCAGTGTTTACAGGGGGAACAGATTAGAAATCACATAGATCAAAACCAAACCATATATTCTCTGCCAGAAATCAAATCACACTGATCTTCTTCAAAACAGCTAAAGAAAGTTGTACACTGTTTATTTACCTGTGGCTTTTAAAAATGTGATTTTGGGTGAAATACAGCATATTCATATTGAAAATATATTGAACAAGTTGAAATTTGGATTTCGTGGCTTTTGGTGTCTTTTGGTTATTCACTTAGTCATTAAGAGCAAATTCTAATGGGAAATAAGCCCATTATTGCATTCTGACCCTGAAAACAATAATTCTGTTGCTTTATTAATCAGGTACCAATAAGTTCTGTTTCCCATCTGAAATATTTTTGCTGAGTCATATTATTGAAAACATCTGAAATAAAACCATCTAGTAAATCTGATTTTTCTTAAAACTGCCAGTGAATAAACACACCTGGAGAGGCATCCTACTACCACTCCTTTTTTATTGGGTTCTACTACTTAAGATGTCATTAAAGTTAGCTTCTAAAATGCATTATTTTGACTCATTAGAGAAAAGGCACTCTCAATGACTTTAGAAGAATCCATGCAAAATTTTAGAATTTCTGTGTTTGTATAGCTGCCTTGCAGTTTTATGTCATCTGCGAAGTTAGTGGTAATTATTGTGTAGTAAAGTTTACCAGTATGTACCCATGGACACAAAAAGTTTATTATAGTACAAAAGTTTGGCTCAGTTTAGTTTGCTCATAAGCAACACTTTTCTTGTTTCCTTAAAGAATAGTAAGAACGCTTTAGAGATATCGGGGTTGGGTTTTGCCACTTATTTCTTTGAAGCCTGAACATCACCTTTTGTTATGCTTTTCAGTTCCCCCCTCAGTGCCCTGCCTCTGGGTTCTTGGCATCAGCCTCTTCCACACTGTGCATCCCCAGGAGTGGCTGCTCACAGGCTCACCTGAAGCTGTGCTGCCCACAGCCCTCCCAGCTCTGTTCCCAGGAGGCCTCGGCACCCACCTTTCACTGGGTCTCACTGGCATGGTCTGGGGGACGCTGTGAAGGCGAGGGGTTTGCACGGCTGTCAGTGAGCCTCCAGCACTGGCTGGGCTCTGTAACTGGGATGGAGGGTGTCGTGTGACTGCTTCGAGGCTGAGTGTGTGCAACAGGGTTTTAAACAAAATCCTTTCAGTCTGAGAATCACTGACACAAAGCCTTCCAGGTTTGCTTTAGAGCTAGGTTTGAGTGTGTGGGTTGGAAATTTTAGGCATGTTTATTCGATAAGGCTGAAGTCTCTGGGTGTAGAAAGCACCTGTTCATTAACTGCTCATGCTTTCCTTCACTACAAAGCAGCTGGCCTACTTGCAAGAGCCATGCTGGCAGGTGGCTGCAGAGGCACCGGCCTGCTCTGGTGCTTTCACCCAGGCTGTCAAGTCACTTTGAAATTAGGTGTTCATTTAGCAGGTCCAGGACGTGTAGAACTGGCATAAAGCTGCCCTGGTACTTCCTTCTTTGCATGAGGTAAAGCACCCAGTGCTGCAAAGTGAAATCCAAGCTCCTTACTAGTTCAGGAAACTGTCCTGATCTGCTAAGCCAATACAGAGCAGCCTGGTTTGCACTGAGTAGAGATATTAGGTCAGTGGCAGCTTTTTACTACATTTATTTTCATTTTCAATTCTATCTCTCCAGGGGACTGGTGAAACCTGATGAAGCCCCTTGGAGGCTCCATGGATTTAGGCTGAAGTAAAATAAGCAGTATCTTGCTTTTCAGTTTCAGAGGAGTGGGTGCCAAAATACACCTTTTAAAAGGATAACTTTTGAAGTTGAAAAGTTGCCTGCTTTCTCATGTATGACCCTTTCAACTTGCTCTGGTATTGTGAATTGTTTACCTTTCCTCAGGTAAATCCAAAGAGATTTTGTTCTTTTTTCCTTGATATTTACTGCAGGATTTATACTGTAAACTGTAAAGATACTTTGGTAGTTAATTCAGTTTGTGGCTCTGCATTAACAGGATCATAATGACTTTATTTCTTATTTGGAGTAAAAGTTGTCACAGGTGTTACCAGACTTAAGGTCTCTAAAAGCACAGAAGCACTAGTAAATTAGCTGTGCAACTCCATGGATTTCATAAATAGAATTAAAACAACCTGATAAAATAAGTATGTGCTCTTTTCTGTGAAAATGTGCCTTCTGTTTTTTTTTAATCCTTGATAATAGTTTTATTCAGGAACTTGAGTCCAAGAACATTCTTTGAACGCAGCTGTAATTGCTTATGAATATTCCAATTATGGAGAAGGCAGTGGTAAATCATCTTGTCTTCACAGAGAAAGAGGAGTGTCGTTGTATGATGAAGACTGTGGGTGGGTAATCAGGACGCTTGAATTTGAAGTATTCTTTTTTGCCATTGACTTTCTGTTTGACTTTCAGCAGTCGTTGCTACTTTTCTTGCTTCAAATCTTCTAAATATCTCAATAGTAGAAACAGTCAACTTAGAGGGATACTTAAGATTTGCAAAATGCTTTTTAGCTTTTAGCAGAAAAGTACAAAGATAAAGCAAAAATAATTTATTAACTCACTAATTATTAATTTTCTTCTTGTACTTGTGATATTCTGAAATGAAAAGAAAATTATTTTTCAATGGTTTTTTGATATAAAATTGCTAGTAATAAAGATATTTGAATGGTCTTATAAGTATGCAGATACTGACACAACAAAAAGTAATATAACTTTTTCTTTTATTAAGTTCTGGATTCTTCCTTCTTTTCAAATAGCCCATTTTGGATATTATTGAAGTAAGAGTAAAATTAGTTCAATTATCCATTGCCTTCAATAGAGAATTCAATAACATCAGAATTAGAACAGGAGAAGTTTTAGGGGCTTTCAGTAAATTATTCAAAAATAATTGAGTGCTCTCTGACCAGAGGAGTTTTGAAAAGGGCTGTCAGTTTTTTGGCAATTGCCTCTTTGTTTTCCTCAATTAAATATGATTGGATGTATCTTACATTTTAGTAGGTTTAGCTGGACTTTGAAAATCTTTTAACTATTTGTAAATCTTCAAATGGAAACACTAGGTAGTGTTGAGAAGAAAAAAATTTACACATATTATCTACAGTAAACAGAACAACATAGAAGTCTAATGGAGTTTGAAATACAGGTGTACACTCTTTTTTACTGTTTTTAATGTAAGCTGTGTGACAATCACCAGTTCAGAGGAAGAATTACTAAACAGCACTGATTGCTAGTTATGTCACTCTTATTAGGGTTATTCTGACCTTCTACCATGAGAAAGGAAAGGGAAAAAGGGAAGAAGAAAACCCCCATACAGCTCTCACAACCCTGTTGGGGTGACCCTGAGTCCAGTGCTTGAACTCCTCTCTCCAAGGAAGTAGAAGGTTTTGAAATTTGGGTTCTTCATTTCTTTCCATCTTCTTTTTTAATCTGTTCATAATTGTTATATTGATGCAATCAACATTTGCTAAGAAAGATGTGTTTTTAATTAATGACACATAGATTAATTCAGGAGCTTCCAGTCCTGAAACCATTTTCTATTAAAATATGAGGATCACTAGGTATTCAGAAGAGTACAGGGTGGAATTTGTATGAGACTCCTCTCTGGTACACATAGCCAGTAAGGAAAATTTTCCTTGTTTTCTAATCACAATATACTTTGTGCTTAGTGTGTGGGTGTTTTGTGTGAGTTAACTCCTCCTCTTCAACTCTTACTGAACCTGAAGTTCACTGTTAGTGCCTGAAGTGAATTTAGCGCCTTAAGTGAATTAAGTTTGTCTACTGATGTGTGACTTTATCTCTTGTTTTATCAAACAACCGGCAAAAATCTGATGAGGTAATTGCAGGTGAAGCAGTGCAAACACCCTCCCAAGATATTGGCTAAGTTATTGAAAGCAATGTTTAAATGACAGTTTAGTCCTTCTTTAGAGTAATAAAAACACTTAGGACGCGATCTGCAGTATACTTCTTCCACTGAAGTAATTTTAAAACATCCTCCAAAATTTATATGACATTTTGAGAAAACAATGTATCTTCTGTGTCTTCGGATCAAGTGTTACGGATAATATCAGTTATGGTAGACCATGCAATATCATTTAGAGCTCCAGAAAGTAAAATGCCCTAGATCCTTTAGCCTGAGAGGGGGAAAAAAAAAAAAAAAAAAAAAAAAAAAAAATCATTAATCATCTAGGAGCTTCCTTAAGATACAGCAGCATGCTACATTATGAGAGTGAAATAGATGTCAATTAGCCATATTCACTATGTATTTATGATGGATTGTTACTTACTGAATTGCATTGAAGCAATAATAAAACATGAAAATGACGAGATCAATTCCAAACCCCTTCATTGTGCATTTCTTTCGTTGTAGTCATGTGTTTCAAATGACATCTATTTGGTAAAATTAACTGCTGTTTTCCCTTGTACATCAAGCTGTGAGCTCAACACCACTTTCTGAAACAGTTTGTGAGACAAATACAGGTTTAATATGTAAGAATTATTGATGTGTCTCTGAAAGTAGGATTTATGTCTGTGGGCTCAGTCAGACAAGAGGAAGAGACACATCCTCAGCACTTCCATACAAAGCCAGAAGCTGCTCACGAGGCTGGCAGTTAAAGCTGAGATATGGACAGAAAATGCCAGAGCACGTAGCCTGCAGTGATGGCATTTTGGCACTTAACATGCACATAGTGGCAAAAGAAATCAGTAACCATATGCAAATCTTTATGGCAGCCCCTGAGAGGTAATGACCATCATATCTAACTGTGCAATACCATGTCTGTGATAGATGTGTGGCACCAGCAGCCCTGCCAGGAGTCTGGGCTGGTGACATGAGGAAGCATTGCTGCCTTCCTCTCAGCATAGACAGCTATGCCAGACGTGCATGTGGTAGTCTTGGTGGAGAGAGTAGGTTATTTTGTGCTCATAGTCTCTAATAAAGGCAATTAGTATGAAAACTGTTTCTTCTGTGTGTATAGAAAAATAAAAAGGTTACCGCTGGGTGTTAACTTTGTGTTAACCTGTATTATATGAAGATACACTGCCAAAATATATGGACTCAGAGACAAAAATGATAAATCCTATACATAAGAATTTATTTAAAAAAACCAAACCCTAGATATTTATCATACAGTAGATACACAACTTCACAAAGATTCATGTAGTGAACCTTTTATGCATTTGTTTTTTGATAATTAATGAAATAATGAAGCTATTGATACTGTTGTATTCTGAAACAGTGATTTGAGATGAACATGTTTAATGATATAGCTTCAGATTTTTTTCCAAAAAGATAATGCATTAGTTTTATGTGCAATAAGGGATAATATCTCATACTTCTTTAGTTACAGTTATCATTAAAAGTTAGAATTTTTAACATCAAATGACCACAAGAGAGCCTCTTCTTTTACCCTTTATTCCTGCTTTTTCCTCTTAAGCCTGTACAGTTTAGAACACATGTAGCACAGGTTGTGCTACTCGTAGATCTCTGTGCAGCACTAAAGTATAAAGAGACTTATTAGTCAATTTCTGTATAGTAAATATATACATAACTACATACATACATATATATGTATGTATGCATACATGTGCACTTCTAGTATTTGCTAAGATAAACTGCTGTTTCTATTAAAGCTTTGCATCCAGAATTTATTATTATAGTAAAATTCACTTTTTCTTTTGTTTCACTAGAGTACAGTTAGTGATATTTCCGTCTGCTGAAACTGTTAAGGTACAATGAATTCACTGACAAAAAAACAAATTGGGAAAATCTCTCCACATTCTAATCTATTCAAAAATGCCTTGAATTAGCTCCTTCAGGGCAAATGACTCTGGCTCTGTTTTTAAGAACACTTCTTGGAAATAAGTTCCAAATAAACTTATTTAGACTGAGTTAACAACAAAAACATATTTGGATTTCAGTAGAAAAATAGAAACTGTGGGAATAACAAACAACAATGGTGCTGCCACCCTAATCACTGTGAACAGAAAAAAAGTTCTGTTCTTTAAGGAAAACAGGTTTCATGCTAATATAATACATATTTAATTTCCCTCATTTGATGTGAAGAAAATGAGATTGATGCAATCTGTAAATCCAAAATTAAAACCACATGTGTAAAATAAATTTGGACAATTTATCAGTTGCTTTTCTCTAAAAAGGGTATGAATAAACTCAGCACATAACCTTTTTTATACATAACAGATGTTATGTTGAAACTATTCCCTGTGGAGCTTGTTTCACAGCTAAATACATGACCTATTTGTCATTTTTCATATGTCATGAGTTCATGTGGTTTAGCTCTGTAAAATCAAATGTGAGATTATGGATTTTTCCTAGTTTTTCTAGAGTCCAGTGCAGAGCACTTGCTTGTCAAGCTATCCAGTGGATATCCTGGATGTTCAGCACATGTGAAAATGAGAGAAAGTGAAGTCAACAGCACAGGAATTGCAGGGACAGTAAAATCTCTCATTTTAGTGAGGAGCTGTTGGAGCAAACCTTCATGACTACATGTTTTCCTGATACTGGGCAAAACTGTTAGTAAAAGATAAGTAAATAAGCATACAGTTACATGAGTTTGCAACAGTTTAGGACCCTTATTAACTCGCCTGAAAATGCAGAATGTTAATATTTCTTCTCTAGATGAAGCCCATTCCTATGAACCAGTTTTGCCCACTTGGATTGGAGAGCAGAGTGCTGCTTGGCCCACTGAAGTGATGCAAACTTCATCAGTGAAGTAGTCACAGGGTGTGTGCTGAGTTCTCACCGAAGCCAACCCAACCAGAGAAGCACTCCTTCCAATAGGTGGAAGTATCTTCTAGCCAGAAGATAAATGCATGGTGCTTATCTGTGAGATAAGCAACTCCTCTCAGTCCGTTGAAGGGGCAAATAACTTGTATTTTTGACCAAATGAAAAATTCAGGTGATTATGGCAGGAGGAAGGGTAGTGGGCCTTTGCAGAGCTGTACCATGCAGCAGAAGGTAGGAGATATGGGCACAGGAGAACTAGTATGGTAAGAGGAATCAGTGGGAAGACAAGGGGATAGGGAAAAGAAGTATCATATGTTGATAATGCTTCTCTTTATTACCTGACTTAAGAATGCTTGTCCTAGGTCCTCTATCCTGAAGAGGATTTTTGTTTAGTGTCAGTTCCTCTAATCCCTCACTGTTGATATAATGCAGTCAGGTGTCTCTAAAGTATTGAATTTGAAGGTAAACATTACAGGAATATAAAACCTGTAAGCAGTGACATTGAGTACCACTTGTGTAGCCAGCCTGAGACATTGCACACAGTCTTATGCACCACAAGCACACTGGGATCTGCATCTGTTCAGGAGTCCCTGCATATGTTCTCCGCAAACTCCATTTTTTGAGGGTTTCTAAGAAAACCAGAATGGTGTTTCTGTCTCTTTGTGCTTAGGAACTTACTTTTTAGTTTGGAGGTTGAAATTGTACCTAATACCCCATTCCCATACAGATGCTTCTAGGACACTCCTTAGAAATAAATCTGCCTTCCTCCACCTCTGTCTGAATAGTTTGGTGATAGAGCCTTTATCCATGTGTTTTCTCTTCATGTTCTTTGAACAGAATGATCCTGTTTTCACAACAAGCTTTTACTTTCTGAAATACTGTGATCAGCAAGTCATTCCCAGTCACTCTGAAAAGGATCGTTACTTATTCATTAATAATGAATTATTCATATTTCATTACTTATTACTTAACCTTCACAAGCAAGCAGAAGGTCACACAACAGTAGTACTTTGTGCACGTGACTTATTTACAAGAGCTTGTAAGAAAAAATAAGAGTACAAGTTCCGCCCAAGTTTGTTAGCTTCATATCTGACAAGGAGAGAAGACCTTTCCTGCTTTCAGGCTCCTTATATTATCTGTGGTCAAGCTGACAGCTTTTGCTATCATTTCCCTGGAAGCTTTGAACTGTTTGATTATGCTGCTGGCTCGACCAGTTTCCCAAAGCCCCAAAGGTTTAATATTCCCCCATGTCTCTGTCTTCTGCTTTGGCAGTCATGTCATGGACTGGACAGGGCCAAGGAGCTGTTCCTGTGTGGCTGTTGGATTGGCATTTATTATTTGCTTGGGTAGTTTCATTGTTTTTCTTTCTCTTTCTGAAAACCTGTAACATTTAATTCCATAGCAGTTTGCTTTGATTGCAAACACACAGAGGTTGGCACTGAATTGAGATAATATGCAGTTTATTTTCATAACTATGCAGTGTTTCCTTGTTCAGCTTGGCATTGCACTCTGCCTCAACAGAAAAAGGTAAATTTGAAGATGGCATAAACGTATTGTTAACAAAGAATAAAGAAAGAGAGAAGGAAAGAAAGAAAGAAATGCTCCTGCTGTCAAGATAGGAGGAATGTCTTCTACCAAAAGAGTCAGGTGAATGGCAATGAGAAAAGACTCCTTGGCTCTGGCTGTGGTTTACTGACATTGTTGAACAGCTGGATGTCAGTCATATTAGAAGAACGTCCTTTAAAAAAGCTAAAAGAAAAAAAAAATGTGGCGGATGAACTGAAAGGGAAGGTCAGTGAAAAGCTGAGAAGCTTGGAAGTCTCAGGGAGACTGCTTCAAGGAGCTGGGGTTCTCATTGTCACTCTCAGAAATCCAAACCTTCGTCAGCTGTGAGAGAAGTTAGTCATGTACATCTGTGTCTTGTTTGGTTTTGTACCTGGTATAGATATGTCCTCATTTAACTTTCAGAAATCATTAAAATTCACCAAGTTATTCTTTTGTTGATCTAAAATGCTTTAAATTAAAGAGTGACTTTCTGAATGATGTATAAGACATCAAGTAATTGAGGAACTGTTGCTTTTTTCAATGGTTTTTGTAGTGGATGACTATACTCCGTGACAATGTGTTCGTTTTGCTTGTTTCCGGACATTTATTTCAGCTTCAGGCCACTAACTCCTGTGCTCTTCTTTAACAGATTGAAGATCCTTTTAGTATGTTTATTTTTTGATAGCACATATACACTAAATAGATTATGTGTCAATTTTCTTTTGAGTAAGGTAGAGAGTTTGGAAAAAAAACAGCTTTCTATTCTGCAGCTACTCTTAATTTTCTATTTCTTTTACAATATTTTCACCAGAATTGCATGTATTTGTTTATTATAAGCTCTCCCAGTTTTATCTGCAAATATAAAATTACCTCCTTCCTATACATGTGTCTATAGACCTCCCTTGTTCATATGGCTTATTGGTCTTCTAACCCTTTATGAAGACATTGCTCTAGGAGCACCCGTTAGTCTGCTTGAACCAATAGGTCTTCTTCATATTCACTGTTTTCTAGGTTGGGTACCTGCCCAGTAAATAAAGACTACTTTTAAAATAATTTGTCATGCAGATCTTGAAACCCGAGCCTTCCATACCAAACACTCCCCCGAATAAGTTCGGCTGACTTCTGTGGGATTTTCTGTAGGGTCAGAAAATTCCCTTCATGCAGCTGATTACAGGAACAGGCCTTGCCCTATGAAATTGTATCTATGTGTTCTTCACCATTAATTTTCATACAGTCTTATGTATAATATGCCCCTTTTGCTTCTCTGCTGTGAAAGTAATCTGGTGACACCAAAAGAAAAAGAAAAAACAAACAATCACCAATGTTTTTGTTAATTTTGCATTGTCAGTTGTCATTGCTGTTTGTTTAAAACAATTTTATGTGCAGCCTGATTTTCACTGCCTCTTCGCTCTGTGCTTAGGGCATAGAAAATATGTCAGTAAATATTGAACAGCAAAGCTGCATTATGACTGACAGTTATCCTAATACTTTGAGATATGCTGGTATCACTAAAGTAATGTCTGTTTCAGAATGAAGTGCCTAATTTCACTTTATTTTGATTGCAGAGATGATTTGGTTCAATCAAAGAGTGATGGCTGGAATAATTTTTAAGGCAGGTGTCATATGTGCTTTATTTTCAGTTACGTGGTCCAAAATTGCAAATAACTGATTTTCTGTGGCATGGTCATCTCTAATAAAAAAAAAAAAAAAAAAAAAAAAAAAAAAAAAAAAAAAGCAGTAGGCTGTCTATCTCAGATACCTGTTCCCAAATGCCTTCTTGACCTGCCAAGGCAGCTCCCACCAGCTCCAGGGCAACCCTATGGGCCCATAGAGGGCCGAAAGCATCCAGACAGCTGTTGTAGCAGGCTACCTGTGGTCTTCATCTATCTCTGCACTTATGGCAGGCTTGTCTCTGCCCCTCTGCTTAGTGGATGTCTGCTCTAAATCTCTGCTGCCACCCTTCAGCTCAGTTTACTTCACGTCTGTCCCAAGTGCTTCTATCCTGGTCATGCTCACCTGTATTTCTTTGTCTTTTCTTTTCTGCTTGAGCTGCCCCTTTCTTAGTGCCTCCTTCACTCCCTTGTCCCATCTTAGCCTCTTGTTCTCTCTTTCCCATTGCAAAACAAACATTTGCCATGACTGCATTGCTCACACCACTATTTTTTGTACCACTTTTCCCTCTGGTACCTATATTGTGTAATCTTGTCTATAAACTCTTCAGGATAGCTATGGTCTTTTGCGGTGTATCTCTGTATACTACAAAATCCCATGAGGCTTATCTTTTGTATGGTTTTAGGCACTACTGCAGCAAACATGATTAATAATAATAGCACCTACAGTAATGTACTTGGTTTATAACTGTACCATAAAGGAAAATTACTTCCTCACCCAGCTACTGATTGCACTTTGTATTTTGTCTACTGTAACTGTATATATATGTCTTTCTCTATAAAAAAGTTTAATATCCTGAATTTTTCTGGGCTGAATTTGTAACACTGATCTACTTGTTAGGTTTTTTAAGCCAAGTGAGTCCAGCTAGTTTGACCTCACTGAAGTTCATTAGGTTGCCCTTGAATCAGGTAGAATAGCTTGTCTGATCATAATAAAGTTTCTTAATTTTTAGTATTACTACAATGCCCAGGAGCCTTCTTGAACAAAGTGCAATAAAAATATCAAAAAGAAAAAGAAAAGAAGATAAGCTGTCCCACTGGTTTACAATTGAGTACAGGGAAACAATGAAAAACTACTCACTCTGCTTACACCAGATGCACGATCTATATACATTATCTGGATTTTTCAGAAGTCATTATGATGGAGAAAAACTTTAGGAAGACATTTTGAGGCGCCTAAGCAGGGAATGGTTTTATGATTTCTTTTATGCTGCACCAAGTATTTGAGGACTTCATCTATCAGGGTACTAGCCTGGCTTCAAAAACCTTAAGAAATTGTAATGTTAGCTAGAAAAAAAATGTTTCATGTTCCCTTCCAAAACATTGAAGTGCTGTGGGCTCACACAGACCCAGTGTGATATAGCACTTCTTTGTGCTCTAAATTATGGTGAAATTGAATCTGGCATAAACCCAACACAAAGCTAAGGGAGCTACTGTGGCTCCCTTTGAAGATACCTCAGCAGCTGAATTTACCCCTTATTGAGAACAAAGAAGCAGAATCTATGCACCGATATCATGAGTAGCTTTGTATGTATATTACCCACACCTGTGTACCTCTGTGAATGCTACGGAAGGCAATGGGTTTTGGTAACCTATTTTTGTATGCTCTATGAGCACGTCTAGTCATGTCTGTTCCCCGCATGAATACTCCTCTCACATCAGCGTAGCTTCATGCACGGATTGGTTACATTTTTGGTCTTTTGTTGTTAAAATAACATGGCTTTGGTTTTCTATAGAAGGCTGTTAGAGAACTCATTTCTTATATTAGTCTGCTTTTTTGAGAAGAGTAGGGAAAACATTCATTTCCTTTAAGCTGAATTATGCTGCCATGTTGTCACAATGAAAATACTGAAATTAATATTTATCAAAAATCCCATATTTATACAACTGTCTAAGCTAACAAAGGAAATGATGGACCATACCTCACAAGTGTTTTCTAGTATTAAAAACCATGAAAGCTTGAAAACAAAATTCTCCCCTGAATATAAAGCTGTATATGTTGTATGCATTACATATACAAGTCTACTCAGAATACTAGTACAAAGGATTGTGTATGGTGTTGGTTAGGTCCAGCTGAAATCAGGACTTCACCAAGGCAGAAACTAATTCTGATCTAAAAGGAAATTTTCTGTGATCTACAGCACCACTGTAATTTCTACAGATGCTTGAGAATTTGTGCAGTAAAATTACGTTTTCCAGTTGATTATCAGCTGACCAACCAGACTGGTTGCAAAGCCCTTACTGATAGATATACTGCCCACTTCTGAAACTGAACTCACACCTATTTACATTTCCAAACTGAATTCAAAATCTAGACTTTTGAAGTTCTTCCATAAATGATAAAAATAAGACGACACAGTGATTTTTACACTGACAACATATAGTACAGTATATTCAGGTAATTACAGACAATTGAAGGACACATGGCACATAGTAGCTGAAATGTAGGTAATATTGAATGGAAACCATTTTCACCTAAAATGAATTAACAAGCAAAGAAATGAGCCCAAAGGTATGAGTTCTCATACTTCTGGAAATGTGTTGCAAGCTCTTTTCCCCTTCCAAATACTTTTCCTTCCCAAATATTTAAACTTTGCTATTTTTTAATAGGTTTTTTATAACTGAAATTAATAAACACTTTGAAACTGTTTCATTAATATTATAATTTCTTGATGATTATGTTTTTTGGGTTTTTTGGGGGATGGGGTGGGGTGTTAAATAATGGGAAGACAAAATCTTGATCCAAGGTATGTGGGATCAGTGTTATTCATAAAATGTCATCTAAAACTCACTTAGGGAGTTCAGTTGTCTTCTATGGCTAATACACTTGAGAAGATAAATGTAGGTGGCCTGATAAATAGCATGTATACCCAAGATATTTGCATCATGATGGTTCTGACACACATTTAGTCCCTAGTGTTTTCCCGTGTAAAAGTTAGGCATCTTGTCTCAGCTCGTGGACAACCTAGAGAGATTCAGGAACAGGTGGTTTGTCCAGCAGTTGGTGGTAATGAAGGCTTGTGAGGTGAATAACTCTCCAGAGGAAGGTTTTGTCTGTGAGCCATTTCCTTCTGAGGCTGAAGGTAAAACATTACATACAAAACATAGTCTCACTGGATTCCTGTTAATGAATATTTATATATGTTCCAGTATCCTAGTCTGTTTGTACTTGCTTAAATACATTCTCTTCATAATTTCAGTTAGGAAAAATTATCTTTCCACTCTGAAGCCACTATGCTTGTATTGTCTTGTATAATTAAATTACCACAACATTATTTATGAACTTCTATGTTTTTAGCTGTTTTATACCAGTTTGCAAAGCTGAAGAAAGTCGCTGGCTGTAATTTCAGTGATAGTGCACCTAAAGTGTAAATGTAAAGATTTTCTCCAAGTAATGCACATTAGTAGCTTATGAAAAGCAACCTGTGTATCTTCAGTCTCAGTCTAGTGCTGTAATCATTAGGGAAAACATACACTTTATAATGTTCAGTAGTCTAAACCTCTCTTCCTGTAAGTTTGTAAATACTTCCTGTGCTTAACTTTGACACTTTCAAGTAATCACACCAATTTAAAGCCAATTAAATTTAGAGGCGTTTACAGGCTTACAACTTCTTATTGTATGTAGTTGTATTTAAATGTTGTAGATAATTTAGGTAAAACTTTTTATTGCTTTTGACAATGCTGATTACCATTATTAATTGCTAGGACACATTTAAAAAAAGATTAAATTGTATTCTAACCTTTAAAATACAGTGTGAAGCACCTTGAAAAGATACAAAACTTCTGCTTCAGATTTCTTTGACAGCAGGGAATGAAGTCCATATTGTCCTGAGAATAAATCCCCTAACAGGTAGAAGAAAAAGAATGTGAGGCGAAAGACAAGAGAAGGATACAGTTTCATTGCATCTTCTAAACAAGGTGGCCAGCGTTTTGCTCTCAGAACTGTGGTGAGACCAAGATGGAAAAAAACTTCACAGTTATTTTCTATTATAGTATTGCAAGAAAAATTCAATTGTTTGATATCTTATCGAAATGTTCTGAAATAAAAAAATGCTGTGAGATGAAATGTGAGAAGCTCACGTCCTCTCATTCCTACCTTTGGATATGATTAAACTCTTTGAGTCTAACAGACTTGCAAACATGTCGTCAATCACACTAAATGATGGCTGTAACCAAACAATATTATGGAGAGTCACAGACACAGCTGCAGTGTTCAGGTACCTTAATTGGTCCCACCCACGACAACTGCATTGTTTCTTGTAGCTTTTGATGGATTAAAATTTTATAGGCATCACCAAAACTTACTAATTATTGTGTGTAAAAGACATCTCTGTTATTCAGTAGTTTTGGGGTGACATTCAGCGTTAACAAGAAGATAAAATGAACATGAAATAGTTTACAGGCATTTGACAATTACCTAAGAAAACTGGAGTGATCAGGATAGACATCCTTCTTATGTAAGAAAGCACTTTAGCAACTAAGCTTTTATAATCAACAGTCATATTCTTTTCAAGTTGACATGCTTCATATTGCATTTTGTATGTTTTCTCAAAAGAACAGAAAGGTACTTTCTGCCAGATAGTCCTATTGGCTGGTCAGTTTTGAACTAAATATACTTCCTCTAATGTATGTGTCATAGCTGTCTTGCTGATTAGACAATGGATCCCTTAGTTGATATCCTTTTCTTGCTGAAGCTCTGTTTTATACTTGTTAGGAAGACAACATTCTCTTATCCTCATAGTTGTGTATCATACTGTGGGGTAATAGAAATTTCCCTGCCTTCTATCTGTTGAGAAATAGCTCTTTCCAGTGCAGCCTGAAAATATGTCTCTGGCATATTGATAACTTCCATCTGTCCAGATATACTGATAGTCAGGGCTTCTGAAAAAGGATCTGCCGGTGGTGCTTTTTGAGAACACTCCCCACCCCCCCCTCCAACTGGCTGTACACAGAACAGCTTACAGGGTCTCTTGCTTCTTGCAGCAGCAGTATCATGGTCACAAGAAATGTTCTGAACTTCTACAAATGTTAGAATAGAGGCATTTCAGCAAAATTAAAATACATATTTTGTTCAAAGCCTTAACTTGACTTCACACCTTATGAAGAGTGAGTCATTTGTCTTTATCTATAGAAGAGAATGCAAGATCACACTCTTACTGCAAATTTATAATGAAATATTGGCATGCTAGAATAAATCACTGCCACCAGTGCTTAAGAACCCTCACTCTGTTTAGCTTCTTTAGACCTGGAAACCCTTCTCTGGTAGATATTAGGCAGTGTTTCAGTATGCCATACTATCTGAAATGACAGCTCAATTAGCATTTACTTTCTAACGTGTGTTTTCTGAAAGACCTTTAGGACCAAATTCTGTCCCACAGAGTTTTTCTGATTTAAAAGGTCATTCGAATCTTCCTGAACACCTCCTTCTGCTGTTATTCTCTAAGGCCTGGAAAAGGTTAAGAGGTATTTGTTGGCTCAGTGAGGCAGATGACTCATAACTTCTGGATATAAGAGGTGGAAGTGGCTGCCTTAAAAGATACAATCTAGGGTGTAGTCTCAGAAGTCCCAAAGCAGTCATCTTAGCCACAGGCTCAATAAAATGAAACAGCATCAACAGAAGTTTTGAGTTGAAGTTTATCTTACTTTCTTTGTTAATAAAGGCAAATCCCTGACAGACAATTGAATGGGATTTTATGTAACCTGTGGGCAGCAAGTGACTAAGGTACCTATTCACAGAAGGGAGCACCGAAGACTAAGGCAAAAGGTCTTCCAGACGAGCAGAGCAAGATCAGAACACTGTTCTAAGTGATTACACCACTAAACTTGCATTACCCAGTTTATACCCTTCTCTTAATTGTGGGTTTTCTTGCAAATATCTTGTGGAAATTTCTTTTTTTTCTCTATATTAACTGACACCTGTGTTGTTCCTCAGCCTCACTGCAACAGGTGTATAGTATGCAGCATGTCTGGAGACAGAAATATACCTTTTTTTTTTTTTTTTTTTTTTTTTAAATGTGTGGGATACAAAAGAAATGCATTCACAGTGAACATAAGAGAAAAATAAGAGAAAAGTAAACTGAAATCATTTAACTGTGTTTTCCCTCTGACATTCTGATTTCCCACATGGAAAACATCTCGGCGTATATCATAAAAATAATCTTTTATGTGATTATCTCCATGCCACTGCTAAATTCAATTTGCCCTTCTTTAAAGCATCTAGCTGCTGTGCAGACTTTTCTTTGTTACGGAGCTCAAATCATCTCTTCTCTCTGCAGTCCACATCAGGTTGAATTTTTCTCCCATTCCATCATAACACTTTTGATGAGATTCTGATTCTCATTATCTTCAGAGGACCAAGTCTAACAGTTCACCTCCTTTTATAAAGTTCATATGTTCCTACAATCTCATCTCCTCAAGAGACGCTGGTTTCTGTTATATTCAACTGATTATGTTTTCCTGACCACAGCTGAAATTCATGTCTGTGTTTAGCAACTGCTGTCTTTGCTATAGATGTATTTTTATTTTGCTAACAAACTTGGAATGTGTGCTTTGAAGTAATAGGAATTGCTTCTAATCTCTTGTATTTTCAGTTTATTGCTTCAATCGGTTGCTTTGAAATTAAGGCATGTATAAATCTTCCACATCAATCATCCTCAGTGACATTAGCATTATGACCTAAGATTGAAAGGTCAAGTAGAGTGCAAGAACATGCACAGGGAGGACAAATCTATCCCTGAGCCTGTGTTGTGCAACTTAGGGAACAAAGGCAACAGGATATTGTTTTGCAAGCTGTTCCACTTTGTAGCAGTTCAAAACCAAAACAATATGGATACAGGATCTCTAGGCTATTTATCAATTTAAATATTCATGAGCAGATAACAGCAGTGGATGCATAGCCAGAGCTTATTCTATTCCACTAATACCTATTTGACACAACATTTATGGGATGTTGGAATTAGGATCTATTTTACAGATCTAGGAATATATTCTAAGAAAGAAACCAAATCTTGCCTTGAATTCGCCCGGGGTTTACCAGGAGGTCTTGTGATACTTTGATCTGAGATACAGCTCAAGCTCCCAGTGTGCCATCATCCTAGTTATCTTTCTTCTCTCTGCTTTTACAGCCCCTGTTAACTACTTATTTCACTAGCTCATCTCCTGTTGTTACCATGTACAGTCAATATTCATTTATATGTGATTTTAGAAATTAAGTTTGTGCAACCTGGTTGTTTTTTTGGTTTTTTGTTTTTTTTTTAATTCAATGGGATTTTATGCTAAACTCCGAATTTTATGTGGCTTCTGATGTCTTAAAAGTTTACATTCACAACTTCCATCTGTCAGGCTAACCTAAGAGTGCAAACCCTTCAGTCCTTTTTTTTGAAAATTGTTTCTTTTTCATCAAGAAATAACTCAAATTGCCCTCAGTTGAGTAGCTCTAATTAAGAAATATGAACTGCATTTCATATAGCCATCTCTTTAGCAATAAAGGATGGAAATTTACACCTAAGCAATCAGTTCATTGCATGATTCTGTCTTAATGTTATCCTTACCAGTGTCCTACAGGAAACAATGGCAAACAGGTGCAGTCACTTAAAGATATGGCTCATACAAGTGATTTCTGTTAGCCCAGAATTCTTTTTCTAACATTTTCTGAATGCGCAAGAGTCTTAAAGTGAAAGTCAGAAGGAGTTCATTGGTTTTATAAAGACTAAACTTAGAAGACTAAGTGCCAGGGTCCTCTCTTAGGCCATTTTTCATTACTGTGACACAATTATCTTAACATAAACCATCTTTGATTTACATTCGAGTAAGAATGCAATCTGTGAAGCAGTGCTTTCTTATGTAGAAAATTAAATAATATCTGAATGCCATTTTTCTCTCTCATGTCCAAATATTTAATGCTATGGTATTTCCATAGCATTCAGTGCCACACAGAACTATATAGAACTAAGACATGTTTCTTACATTTGCCACTTTTTAAGGTAATTGACTAAAGCACTCAGTGGGGAAAAAAAAACCCAAAAAAAAATCATTAGCACAAAATCTGGGGAGACCTACTAAAATATCCGGTCCATTATTTGTCAAGCCTTGGTGCACCCCTTTACACCCTGCCTCTGCCCTCTCCACTGTATTCTATTACAAACACAACAAATACACTATCACCCTTCCTTGGAACTGCACTGGACAGGAGCTCCTTCCCTGGAAGCAGTTTATTCCATTAAAAAATCACTATAATGTCTGCTAAATTTTGTAGCCTCTAAACCTCTTCATCCATACCTCTGAGGCACATAACTCCACTTAAAACTATACTTTTCTTACCCAAAAGACTAAATACATCTCGTATATGTCTGCTAAGAAATGTCATGCTGGAGCATCTTTCCCTTACTGTCTGCATAACACAGTACTGAAAAGAGACATTCAGCAACATAAATCTTTTCTTTCACTACATTGAGGTCATCCCCAAGCCTCATTCATATACATCCTCCCACAAAATGTTATGTCTCTCTCTAATCACCAGCACAGCCTGCTCAGCAGCTCAGCCTTGCCTGTGCACTGTTCATTACAACCGTACCATACAGCTCACGTGGTAGCGTGCTCACAGATAATCTGTCTGCATCAGTCTGGCTGATGCCCATTTAGAAGGGAAAGCTGGATTGACATGATTTACTAAATTATGAGTGCTAAGAGGTCAGGCAGCATTCATCTGAGATGAATAACATGCTATGTCAGCATTTTTTTCTTACATATCTTAAATAAAGATACTGCCTGTAAGAATTAGTGAGCATTTAGGTAACTGCGGTTGTCCTGCTGGTTTGCATTTGAGACAGTAACAGTTGAGTGTCTGATACACTCTGTAACTAGTAAACTTGCTTCTCAGCTCCCAGATAGTTGGTAGTAATGGAATTTAAGTTTCCCATTGTTGGAATGT
Source organism: Athene cunicularia (assembly GCF_003259725.1). NCBI lineage: Eukaryota > Metazoa > Chordata > Aves > Strigiformes > Strigidae > Athene > Athene cunicularia. The sequence goes on from NW_020799097.1 coordinate 84,236,034, forward strand.
TTTAAGTGGATTGTTACAAACACAGCTAGGGAGAAATCACAGTTGAAATCTGTGTTCTACGTTGCTGACTATCCATTAAGCAGTATCAGAGGAACTTTTAACATCTGAGTGAAGAAACAATATATGAATAGTTTTCTTTTCTCTTATTATCTCCTTCAGGATCTAATGCTGCCCACCACAAATCTCATAATTTGACTTCATTAGCATGAACAAAGTTGCTCTGTGTTGCCTATTGCTTCCTGATTTATCCGTGTTTTTATCACAGGCACCTCTGACACATCTTTCTTGGGTTACAGTACTTGACATACACTGGCAGTAAATAATGTTAAGCCTCTTGGTCTCTCACATCCAGATGTTCAGAGTCATTTTTAAGAAGTCACTCCCTTTGATATTATGCTCTCAATTCAGATAATTCTGAGGTGATCTGCTGAGACTTATTTAGCACATTTCTGTTTCCTGAATATGCTGGTCAATTTTACACAGAGTGTCAGGAGGATGCTTTACAAAAACTGGATGAGTTTCCAGTTATTGAGAACATTCAAGCCATGACAGGAGTCATGCTGTTATTTCCAGGAGTGCATGAAAGGAGGTTTTAATATCTGCCAGCCTTCAAGAGAAGCAGTATTTGCTGGGTGATTTATCTGAAAATACAGGCTAGAATGACAACTAATTTTGGTGTCTTTACTATGCCCTATTCCATCAGGAGAGACAGCAAATCTGAATGTATATTTTGGAGAACGTTGTAGTAGTAGATAGAAATTATGACCTTTAAAAAAACATTATTCACACTATTGGTTGCAATAAAGTTAGTGGTCCATATATTAAAAGTTATGATGAAAAAGCTGTGTGACTTTTTTTCTCTACCTGATTTCTGTCACTGTGGTTCAACACTGGGAAAATATCCACAGAGCATCACTGACTAGAACATGGGCACTGAACTGACCAAAGTGAATTCCTGGAGATCTGAGGAGAGAAACTTGGGAACTTTGAAGTAGGGCAGAATTTATGCTCATTAGTGTTAAGCCTTCATTATATTGCATTTCAGACTGAGATTTTTGTTTGTTTTCTAGTACAGCCTATTCTAACTTGTTTGTTGTAATGAAAGTGAACACAATAAAACATTTATTATATAAATTTTATAAATAATATTAATTATATAATAAAACTTCAAAGAAGGAAACTTTCTGGCTGAAAGAATATTACTGAGCCTTTAAGTAAGAAAAAACAGTGACCTGAACTCTCCATACCGTCCTGAAAAATCTGAGACTTAAACTTACTGTGGACAGTTATTCACTAAAGAAGCAGTGGAAAAGTGCAGTTTCTGTAATCCGGCCCACAAATAATCTTTGGAGTCTGTGTATCCCACCTATATCCACTTCTTGTCCCATCATCTCAGCCACCTGATAGCCATTGCTATCGTAGTGCTGCTGGTGCTGAAAAAGGAGTTTAGAAATACACAGTGGAAATAACTCTACTCCTGTCAGAGATGTGCTTGAATAGGTTTTCCTAATCAATTGTCTTTATAATGTTTCCTCAGTCGATAGGAACTGAACTCTTCTGAGAGCTCTAATGAGATTGCGTAAAGATGCAATGAAAACAACACCCAGAGGGACTGCAAGGGATAGCCATTGCAGTTATACAAGCATCTATTCCTCCTTTTAAGCAACGAAGGGATTATTGTTTTTTCCCTAAATCAATTTAGAACAACATGGAAAAGTCCCCACACGTTCAGGCTAACATCTAGTGACTTTCCTGCTTACATCTGGGTATAATGGAAAAGTGACATCCTAAGACACAGCTCTACTCAGGTGTGTGCAGGCCTGTGAACCTAGCAGCTTGAAAGAACACCCAAATCCAGCATGCTCTTCTTTCACTGCCAGATGTGTCAGATTTACTGCTGCCCAGCCTGTGGACAACTGGACTGGGGCCAGTGCACAAGAACTGCCATCACAGTTGTTCCTTTAGTGAAAGCTTTAATCATTTGGGGGGGCATATCCCTTTGCACCACAGCAGACTGTGGTGCAAGGGCAGAAGTGGTGGTTAGTCCTTGTCCTGCCAATAAGCTGGTCTTCTGCCTCACTTGTCTTGCCTCGCTCTGTAGAGAGGGTTAAGGCTGCAGGTAGTGAAATATCTAATAAAATGCCACTTCTTTCTTCTGTACTTAAATGGAGTTGAGGGCTATAGTCATTGACCAGTGAAGAGTTCCAAGAAGTCTTGGCAACAAGAATAACATCAAGAAAACAATGCCTCACTGTTCCACATTTATGGTTGCTGCAGGTTGCCTTGCTTCATTGCAGTGACTTAGAATACTCTGGATGTTTTATAGCCCTCATTTGCATGAATCAGGACACGCTGCCTCGTTTACAGTCATGGAAAGAATGAGCTTGAGATAGCATTTATGATTGTACTGCAACTCTGCAAAGAGCCGTTAAAGTCAAACCTTTCATAATGGTTCCTTTTCCACTTCTGTAATGTGGTAGTAGTGTTCTCTCTGTGAGTGCCTGTTTTGCTAACAGCACAGTAATAGAGCTCAAAACTCAAAGCAGTTTTACAGTTCAATTCTGTATAGGGTCCTATGCTGGAGGGCAAGCATCACACAAGTCATGCTGAGGAGAGTAAATCTCATGACAGTGTGCTCATCTGTGTTCATATTTATCCAGCATTTTGCTTTCAGTGCTTTAAAAGCAATATCGAATAAATCATAGTCTTCTCCCAGTAAACTACAGTAGTCAGAGGCTGAAAGCAACGGGGGCTAAATGGGGGAAGCAGCACTGCTGATGTTTGTCACAGCTCACTAGAGGGGTTCTGCCAGAGTAGTTGGCCTGACCTCACAGCCCTTCTCCTCCTCCCACTTATTTGCACAGTGCAAAGTCCAGGTAGAGCAGCAGTTTTGGGAAAAACGCAGCCTAAGCATCACAATTGGTGCCATAGTGTTCACATTTCCTCCATCTCTTATGTGAGGCTTGTATTTTGTCCTAATATTTTGTGCATTAGCAATTAGCTTTCTCTCTCTCTCTCTCTCTCTCTCTCTCTCCCTCTCCCTCCCCCTGTAGGATGCTTTCCCAAGAGGAAAGTTACTTGATTTTTAAAAATCCCTCTTTCGGAATCATAGTGAAAATCAAGTGAAAATTAATTGCACTGATATACATCTAAGAAAGGGGTGTGAACCTTACATTAAGACTCCAGCAACATGTAGGGATTGTCAGTGAAGTCTTAGTTTAATTCTCCTGAAAACTTAACTCTCTATTCAGTAAATATGACCAAAAATCTGCCCTAGAGGATCAAAATCAGTGTATAATTTCATAAAGATATTGTGCTTGAAAAAATGCAGTTGTTAAGACCACAGTTATGTAGTGAATTACAATTATGTGTGAAGGAAGAAAGATAATCATGTTTAAAAAAATCACCCTCGGGATCTCTGCTCACTGTGTTGTTGGTAGAGACTCTGATCTGAGTCCCCTACACTCCATACACAGCTTTTATTTCAAAGAATGTTGGACTGAAACTGTGACTGGATGAGAACGGGGAGAGTCCATGATTTACACTGTACAGTTAGGATGAAAATATTCTGGTCAGGAGTCTTTTTTTGGCGACTTTGAGCTTATCATTTACGAAAGGTTGACAAGTCTTATTAGTAGGTTTACACATCAGTGTTTCCATAAAGAAAGTTCCTTCCTCCTTTGCATTGTCTGTTCAGTAAAGTAATCACTTCCTGCCCCAGATACTTGAAGAACTTTCTTGAACTACTTCACAATATTTTTTTTAACCAATTTAATGCATCTGTCTGACTAGAAGCAAAAAAAAAAAAAAAAAAAAAAAAAAAAAAAGCTTGTTCTAAATTGAATATACTTATCTTAGGGTAGCTATTGTTTTATGGAAACACTATATTAAGATATTTCTGAAACATGAATTTTGCAAGTGATTATTTCCTGTGTGTTTGTTGCACCCATTTTTCTGTGTTGAATGGGCCAAAATCTTCGCTCATTATGTTTAGACTGGCCAGTGCAGCCTGTCTCTGTATGGCTCTGCCCTGACATAGCAGTGGAATGTATCCATCACTGTGTGCCTCTTACAACCAAGGTTGGAATCTGGCTCATTAAAGGCAGAAAAATCATTAGAAATAGTCAAGTGAGAACTGATGACAGTGTCAGTTGTAGCTATTGTGTTCATCTTCATGTCAAGATAGGTCTATTCACTCTGGCAAGTTGGCCATTACATGGACTTCTCAAACAAAGGAACTCAGGCCAAGATGGGGATGGCACTGCTTTTGGGGACCAGGTAAGGGGACCATAATTTGCATGGGATTTAGCCATGTGAAAGCATACTGAGAAAAGATCATGTACTAAGAGCTTGATCATGGTTTTGAATAAATCACAAGGAAGGACCAGTTTTTTGCTCCCTGCGAGCAGCCGAAGAGATCATGCCTATGTGAGCCTGTATGTTCAATCAGAAGAGGAATTTTTTTCCTGTACCAAAATAAGTTTACATTTGTCCTGCATGTCTCACATATCAGAGGCAAAAAACAGAGAGGCTAAACTGCACCTCACTTTCTCCTGCCAGAGCTCCTTGTTGGTAAGGCATTTCTGAAGGAAGACTTGGGTAGCTCAGTAGGATGTTTGGCAAACTGAATCTGTGCATGAAGCACTGTAAAACGTTAGCACTGTGAAATAAATGCACACTAAGTATAGACACATCCTCATCATGGGTGTTTCTCAGCCTAAAGAGCATTAACTGAAAGTAGGTAATAGCAGGAGCAATATCGTGTATTGCGGTAGTCTTGTGAAATATAATATGCTAGAAATCTGCCAAGTAATTTTGCTAGTGGGAAAAAGTTAGTATGGACCATAGAAAAGAAAACTTACTGAACCTTGATTCAGCAAATAATGACATCTTAAAGTTTTGGTTTGCACATACATGTTCCCAGAGGATACACTAAGATACGTGTATCCTCTGGGATATCCAGTACGTGTTTATTGATTGGGTTAAGATGACAAAAACGATAAATCCATGATTCGGGCAATAATTTGAAGGAAACTTTTTGCTTCAGTGGCCTCAGTAGTGTTCTGAACATATCACTAACTAGTGTTTGTCTGGTTTAGGTTCTTAATTGTATTGTTTTGTTTTTCCATATAGTACTTCCATGCTCTACTTTCAAAATATTTGTTAAAATTTAACATTTATATAAAATTTTATTTATGTTGGTGATTCAGTGTCAAAAAAGAGTTCCTTTCCTTTGAACTCAGTCTGAGTTTAATTTGTATTCATCCCATGAATATGTTGCCTTACTGTGTACTGAGGTAAAACAAGTAGGCTCAAAGCAAAGCTCTTTCTGAGAGAACCCTGGAGAGATGATAGTATTCTAGGAAAGAAGAGGAAAAGATGCAGGAAAGCACAAGTTTAAAGAACAAAGGGAGATTTAAAGGAAAGTTCCCCCAGTCAAAGGACTGGTTAATGTTCTGCTAAATGTGACTGGGGAAGTTACCTCTACATAAATGTGTCTTTGTACTATATGTACTGTTCACATGACTCTGGAAGTGAAGATCCTCATGTGTTTTGACCAGTCCTGATTAAGTGAAAAACAACTGATGCATCAGCGTTGTGGTTCAGAGCCTTGCCTGAGAATAGGATACTGCAAAACTTCACCTCGCAGTAGACAGGGAATACACATGTATTGGGCCCTTTTGCAATTTTTAAGTACTCTGTGATGAAGGACATGCTCATTTTTACTTGGGATGAATAAACATGTGTTAATTTTGGGTCTATTTAATTCCATACAAAGTTTAGTTGGTAACCGTAGTAATAGTGGAATAACGGTCATATTTCAGTAAACAGTAAAATTCACAGGAAATAGGTTGTTCCCTGGAAATTGTGAATGTTCAGGAGTAGAAAAACAAACATGTAATATTACATTAACTATTATGTATCTTAGGTGAAGTCTAATGAAACAACAGATCTCCTTCATTACACGAAAAAATACATCAAACATATTATGTCTTTAAAGAAATTAAAAACAATAGTGATCCAATAATTTAATTTTTTAGAATGCTTTTGATATTTCACAGTAAATAAGTTCATTAAAATCTCCTTAGGGAGAAGAGGAAATGGGATCATCTCATTTAATCAAAAAGCCACTGACATTTGACTGATGAGAAAGTGAAAGCCCTACCCATAACTTTAAAGAATATTCTCTTTTTATAGATAGATTTTTAAATTTCATTAAAAGTATGCCTGTGGAGTACCTGCATTACCTTCATTTATTTTTTAATATTTGCATCTTGTTTGCATATTCTCTAGAGAAGGCACAAGATGTACAGTACAGTTTTCTAATTAGCTACCTGGCCAGTTTTGCTCACTTCAGACTTTTTAGCAGTATATTAATTTACAAGAGGAAAAAAATTAATCAAATAGAGAATAATGGAAATGATTAATTGACCCTGAAAATGTCTGCTGTAAACAATGTTAGGGGGTTTTATTCCATATTATTTCAACAGCTTTGAAATGCAGCACTTTATAGAATTATTTAATGATTTGTTTTCATCTCTACCAGTATTTAGGTTTTAGTGTACTTGATTTTAGTAAAGCCTCTATTTATTGTTCTGTGGAGGGAAAAAAAAAAAAAAAAAAAAAAAAGTAGATGTCAAGATGTCTAGAACATGGGTGCACAATCCAACAAAAACAGCTTACTTTTAAGAAAAGGAGAGTTATCCTTTCAGTGAAATGCTCAGTTTGACTTTGTGGAGGAAAATGTGAGGACGTAGAGCTTTTCATATTGCCCAGAAGGAATTCTAAATGTGACAACTGAGTAATCATCAGTAATTTCAAAGGGGAACTGCTACTATTAAGTTCAAAAGGAGTTTGCTTGACCTTAAGATTAGTAAAATTGAACCTTGTATTATTTTTATAACATATTTACAGAGAAACTCATTTCCTGCCTGCAGCGCACTGCTGTCCGTGGTACATTAGTTTCACTTTCATCTTGCTTGAGCTATATTAAACGTTTTTTGCTGCTCACTGCACCTTGGGAATGGAATGAGAAGCAGAGCCTTCTTGTAGCATTGGCAGTCATTTTCATTTTTAAATTAATTATAGATTAAAAATGCAACAAATTTGTTCCTGTGGTTTCTCCACATTGGAGCTTGATATGTTTATGAGTAACATGATTTGATTTCTTAGCATTGCCTTCATGATCCAGAAGATGCATTCTAGTTCAGTGTTCCTAACATAAAGTTGCATTATATCTAGAAATGAGAACAACTTTAATGGGGAAACCCTACCAAATGAATACTTTAGGTAGGAAGAGTTAAGCATTCTTTAAAAGACCAAAATGAATCTCCACAAATACTTGTATAACCCCGCTTTGGTTTCCTTGTTCTGTCCTTTAGAGAGGCAACTGAAATTTGAGAGTGAAGGTTACATGCAAAAGCATTAGCAATTCTTAATCTCTCTTCTAATTTGCAGAAATCCCAAATATCAAATCAAGAAGCTAATTAAAGACATGATTCCAATTACAATGAGTTTTGTACTGAAAGTGACTCAAAAATTGCATAATGAGCTTCCATTATCTCTTAGTGATTTCAGAACAGAAGTAGCTAGTCTATCAGGAAAAAATAAACTTCCTCCTGTAAAGTCTTCCCCTGCAAAACAAGTCTGAGATTTAAAAATGAAGTTTTAAATCTTATATGTATTTTTGTTGCTTACTAGTCCTTCCCAGAATGTCACAGCAAGTTGTTTCCCAGCTTACAGCTGCATATCCTGTAAATTTGACAGCCATAACAATGAGCAAAGTCATTCCCACCAATCCTCAAGGGTTTTTATCCTGCTTAGTGCCTCCCTGGGAGCATGTGCAGAGCTGAATCAGGTAGCCTGAGGTATTCCCACCACTACACAGTGCTCTGACAGTGCTTCAGATGTTCAGTGTCAGATCATGTGGGCTCCAGTTGTGTGGTCTTTCTCCAAGAGGCATGTCCATTCATGCTTTAAGATTGCGATGCTTATAATGATAAAGAAAAGCATATTTAATGTGCAGGTAATGCATGATTTCTGTAAGTTTGAGATTAAGGCGCATAAATTTAGATGCCTGTGGGTGGATGTCGTCATATGAATGAAGCAGGTGGTCTTCTGCTGTAGCCAATGGTGATCTTGCCAATAGTGAAATTCACAAGGGAACAGCCTCAGTGCCAAAGGTGGTAGCTCTTACTCATTCGTTTCTGCCCAGAACCATATTCTGCCATCCCCTCAGCTTTTCTGATACATCTGCTTACAATCCCTTAACTGTATCAGTGAATCCATTACAAAGTAAAAAATTAAGAACAAAAAAATTTAAAAAAAAAAAAAAAAAAGATATTATTTTTACCTGGATTACACCGATGGTAAAATTCGTCATGTGGCTCACTACCTTTTGCACTGACAGCAGTGAGGAACTGCTATGTAGAGACAGGATATATTTCATGTTGGCTTTCTTGACAAAGAAAATTGTCATCTGACCCGGAATCTAAAAGTTGTCCTCTTTTCCTAATTATCACAATTTGTCTAATAGAAAATAGAAAATAGAAAAGATTGGTAGATTACTTATGCCTTTAGGCTGTTTCCCTTCTATCCTTATACAATGACAGCTGCAGAGAACCTATTTTAAAGAACAAAATTAAATAATTTAAACAGGGCTTTTAATAGCAAAAAAAAAAAAAATCTCTTGAATAAAAAGCTGGATATTTTACAAATTCATATTTGCTTGTATAGAAGGAATATTCAATTTAAATCTAATTTGAAACATCAGTATTATATATTAGTTACAGGGCTAAAGCACAATTTTGCAGGTGGCTTAAGATTCACAAATACAAAATTTGTTGTGCTTAGATTATCCATTATTGATATGCATTTTTAAAGGTAAGCAGATTTATTAAACATCTCTTGCAATCTCTTTGTTTCAAAATATGTTGTACTTACTCATAATCCTTACTCATATTTCTCATCACAAATAAATTCACAGTAGGTTGGAGCTGTGATCCCATACCATGAACATTTAACTTAGTAATGGGTACATCTAGTGCAGTTTACTTCATATTGTATTGATTCAATTCTTAGCGTAAGGTTAGTAATATGAAGTTTATTACTTTTCCTATCAGCAGTCACTAATCCAATTCTGTTATTGATACATTACTGTGTGTCTGTTCTATGATTTATTTGGCTCTTTTTTTTTTCTATTAGAAATAGAAACACAGAAAGTATGGCAGGGATGAGTTTTCTGGGTAGAAGGCAAAGGTTAGGTGATAGCTGGGCAGCCTCAGCACTGTCCAGGTGGTAAGAAGGGGAGCAGCTGGGGCTCCTGGCTATGTGGCTCCCACATGAAGGCTGTTTCCCCTTTCCCCCCTCAAGCTGCAGCTGTCCCCCTCTGCCAGATTATTTGGTATGCAGAAATGTAGAAACTGAATATGATTTTCAGGTGCATTACCCTCAATGGTCAACCCTCTATCCTTAAAGATTATGCAAGAGTCAATTAAATTATTCTATAGCACAATGCTTAGAAAATATATTCAATTAATGAAAATTTAACAATGGTCATTGTAATTGCCCTTGTTAGTTACACAATTATCTTAGATATTGAATTCTTTTATGCTGGACTCATAGTTTTTAACAATGAACAATTTGGAAAATCCCACTTAAATTCCCTTTTTGTTTTGATATCTTCTACTCTGTCCTTCATTTGTTCCCACTGATGTTCTTCCCTCATATCATTCTCCATTTCCTTTCCTTTTCTGTTTCATTGTTTTTCTTTTCAATAGTCATTTGGAAACTGTTTGGTATATTTGAACTTGATGTTCAAATATACTAGAAAACTAAAAGTTTTGCTGTGATTGACACCAGTCCAAAGGCAACTACAAAGTTTAAATAGTGCTATACGAAAGGCGGAAAAACATGCTGAGTGCTTTGAAATGCAGTTTCATTTCTATTTGAATTGAACATCTAAATTCTGCATACAACCCAGTAAAAGTGAAATCTGCTCTGAAATGATTCTACAAAATCATCTGAATTTCTGATGGACTCTCTGATGCTTACAGTTTAGCATGTAATGAAAACATCAAAGCCAGATTTAATGCCAAATTGAGTATCACTACATTTTATTCAGGATATGTTATAACAGAATATTTCAATACTTTCAATGCATTTTTTTAATATTATTCAAAATGTTGGTAACGTCGGAATGGATTCAGAAAATTTTTTGACAGTTCATTTAGCAGATTTGATAGATTTGTATTAAATATAATTTGATATAATTTTTCCATTGATGAGAATTGTTTCTTTAGCATTTCTAACTGTTCTTTCTTGAAACTTTGGGATGCCTCATGTCTTCATTTACATTGTCACATGATCCTCTTTGCTGTCTATAAAATATGTCTTAGGTATTACTCAATTTACATGTAGGATTTTTAATTTTCTTACTCTGCATAAGTATATTTCAGTTCACATCTCTCAGATGTGTAAAATTAGTGAGATTTCCCTTCACACAAGTGTGTGAGTACCTCGACTATACACAAATATATTACAGAAAATCTGAAACTTCAGGAGGAACAATAAGGAAGAAAATTATTTCATTTTCTCACAGTGATGTTCTTAATGGGGAGTTTTTTTAGTTTTGTAAAATGTTAATTTATATGTTTCTTTTATTATGGTGTCTTTCACAAGACCTATACTCCAAAGTACTCACTGAATTGAGTAACTGGAACAGGGACATTTGAATTTTGGGGTTTTCCTATAACAATATCTGCTTTATGCTTTAAGAGTGAAAAGTGTCACTGTTTATTAAAAATGGTGTTTGAGTGTTGCTGCCTGCTGGAAAATTCCACAGTAAGGAGAGAAGCCAAGTCACGGGATGTGTTTGCACACATGTGGTGATGAGGGAGATGTTTCATTCCTCAAGTGAGGAAGGGAGGAGGGTTCCCAACATAGGGGGTGCGATGCAGGAGCATCCCTGGGGTTGGCCGCAGTGGCACCACAGCCAGGGACAAAAGGATCAGAGGAAAATGCTTCTAGACTCTTCCCAAAGCCCGCAGACTCAAAGGGAAGTGAGATACGTCTCATGTGCCCTTTTTGTTTTCACACCTGTGGGGAATGTAGCAAAAGAGGCAATGTGTCAGTCCCTGACAGAAAAATGTATCATGAGCTGTGTGTAAGGAGCCAGAGAGGATGGGTTTGATTCAAAACCAGCTACAGAAAAGTATACTTTAGTCAGTATAAAATCTTGTAATACCATCCTGAGATCCACAATTAAAGGTGAACTGAGGGTCTATTAACTTTAGCTTTGCACAGCTTTCTCTTTGGCAGATTGCAGGCACACCAGCCAGAACCATATAAGGTCTTAAAATTAAAAATAGGTCACAAATGGTTTCATGTCAAAGGCCTTTATTTTTGAAAATGCAGCCAATAATCAGATCCTTGAAACATTCCTGTGACATATAACTAAGCATATGCATACACGAATACATATGTGTGTTCATACTTTTTTTTTATCATTTTATGGTTGTCCTTCAGCGATAGTGTATTCAGAGAATGAATAGAACCCCTTTAATTTCTTTCTCAAGTTGTTTTCCAAGTGTTAGGATCCTTGCAAGTGTGTGTATGTTTTACTGACCTTTCTTTAATTGCCTTGGCATTTCCATTACAGCATTTGAAAATTGTCATTAGCTTATTTGCTGAGTTGCCAATGCTTGTATTATGTTTGCCACCTACAGAGAACCGCAGTAACACTTGCTGATAATATCACACATTATTCTTGGCTGTACTTTGGCTCAAAGAGTAGAGGGGGGGCTGTGTGTCTTTTCCCTAGCTTTGGTGTTCTGTTTTTTTCTAGATAAAACCATTTCACTGAGATCCAGTGTCTTTCCACCCAGCAGGCCAGTTTAAAAGCTTAAATAACAATAGCAACTCTGAGTACCATACATGTAAACTGATACATGCTGGAGTGCATGAATAAAAAATTAAACTCAAGCATACTTTTACAGCTTATTTTCATATTTGTGAATTTTAAAAATATCTCAAGCATCATGTTAGTTGAACTCATGTCACAGTAAAGCAACGCACAGGTATTAAATAAGTAGTCTTCTGGAAGTCTGTGTCTGCTGACTCTATTTAGGAAAAATACATTTTTCAAAAAATAAAATTCTTGTTAAAACTGAAATTTCCATAACACTGAGAGGATATAAAAGTCTAATGAAAATATTGTAATACAATATAGCTTTTCTGGTGTGTTAAATCTTATTTTACCACCATCCAGACTGGACCTTTGCAAACTTTCTAGAGGAATTTAGTAGTCAAAATCACAGTAATTCAGGGGGATTACCAACCTGCGGTATTAGGTCCAATGTTAGTATTTATTTATGTAGAATCATGGAAATACTTTCTGACATAGAGCCAGACACCGTTGATAGGTTCCTATTTTCTAATAATGTCCATCAGGCATAAATAGGAAGTGGAGAGTACTAATCATCATTGACTAAGCACTTTCTAACATTTATCATGGTATTTTGGAATACCAGTACCACCACTCCTTGTATGAACGTTTATTTTCCATCTCTCTCTTTTATATTTTTTTTTTTTTTCACTGACACCTTGGTGTCTTCCCAATTAGGGAAGATCTTTCATATGTAATCTTTTCTAAAGTTGAAGATGTGAAATCCACTTCTCATTTGAACTCACAGACATGGCACATATATTTAAGATCAGGAAAGTTAATATATTATGCTTCTGTGGCAACAGCAATACTCTTCACATCAACTGCTCCTTCAAAACACAGTTTCTGATTATGTTAGTTACCTATGCCTTGCAATCCCCAAAAAAAGCCACACTTAATACTAATTTAAGGGCTTCAAACAAGAAGATTAATTTATGTATTGAAAATTTATTTTATTGGGGAAAAATGAAAACCTAACATTTTTCTATCGGTTATTGGAGGCAAGAACAACTGAATGAAAATGATCTTGAACACAAACTGTTTCTTTCTATTTCTGTATCATTTAGTACCTGTTGACACATGCACCTGGATGAATTTGTTCCAGCTGATTTACAAAATACAGAACAAAAGAATAGGTCTTTACCAAATTTGGGAATTAACACTGAAATGAATATAAAAAGCAATAGTGATGTGAGTTTGCAAAGATGTGATATGACTTGCTGTGTGCAAACTTTTAACATAGCAAGAATACTGGTGAATCTGCACCTAAAACTTGAATCTGGATGGTTGGATGTTCCAAGTGCTGATAACACTTGGAGCATCTAAGTAAGGTGTTCAGAAAGGGTAACAAAAGAATCAATACCAAAAAAAAGAACTGATTTAAAAGATTAAAATCACAAATCTACTTTCTAAGAGAAAGATAAGATCTGCAAGCATTTGAGGAATATAAGAACAAAAAGAACTGATTAGAATACTCCAAATGGATGGGACTAGATGTGATGGGATAGTTGAAAAATATTTTAATTTGACAGGGAAAGGAAGTTTGTTAGATATGAAATTTTTAAGCTGTTTAACAGTCCACTTATACAAATAAAAGGAGCTTTATCGTATAATAAATATATATTAGAGTATTAATTTTATATAGGCCAAGGAGAAATGCAATGATTTTCTGATAATATTACACCCCTGATTAATTAACTCCTGAGTAATCAGAATATAATTTTCCTTATGAGAGCTCATGACCTGTGTCTGGAGATGCTAGAACAGTCCCATGAATTCTGAAGGGTCAGAAGAAAGATTTAGGTCCAAATCAAGTAGGCATGAGAAAGATGCAGAGCTCAGTTCTCCTGTCCTTGAATCAGCACCAGGACACTGTGTAAAACCAATCTGCACAACTGTTACCTTGGTTCACTTGATAAAGCCTGGGTCTCCATGTTTTGTTAGGAGACATACAGGCACTCATTTATCAGTATAAATTTATTGCTGGGTTAACATATCTGTCGAAGTTAAAATCCAGGACAACTCTCAGCTCAGAGAAGGCTAGTAGTTACTTTCAAGATTGGACAAAAATTGAGGGTAAGAAAGCTGACTCACTGGCTAATAACCTTTTGTTCATTATCTAGACTTAGAGCATTTTCATTTTCTTGCAATTGTTATATTCCATCCTCACTTATTCTGACACAAACTAATTCAGAGTCAGACAGTTTTCTTTATCTGGGAAAAAAAAAAGGAAAATAATAATTACAGATGACATTGTTCCTTAGAAGTAGGCACTTAGTGCTAGTATATTTAATATTGCACCTGAGGAAATACTCTTGTATTGACTCTCAGTACTTGTTGTTAATGCCAAAGCATGCCTTCCTACACCGTATTAAGTTAGTGAGACAGCTTTTCCACAGTAGCAGATTTTTGAGGTTTTTCAGATCTTTATATGAAAATTTATTCTGACAGCTCTGTGTTTGGTCCATCACATTTGCTAACTGTTCTCAAGTTGCTAAGCAGTTTTTTTGCATTTCTTCCCCCTGATTTTAAAGTGAAGGCTTTTGATTCTTCCAGACTTCAGGTTTATTAATGCTTTTTGATCGCTTTTCACAATATCTCTGTACAAAGGAATATTAAAATGCAAAGCAAAATTTTATACTTGACTCTCTTCTTCCTTGAAGTTATATCTGTACTTCAGCATAGTACCACATAATACCAAATTAAAATGAGCCCTGCTATCATATATGGGTCTGATTTTAAATTTCGGGGGAATTAAGAACTGATACTACATGGTAAATACATGTTTTATTTGTAGTTATATGCTATCCAAGTGAACAAAGAGAGAGTATGGCGTATAGTATTAGCAGGAAAAAAAGAAAAAAGTATATGAGAAGTGAAATGGATTAAGTTTTTACCCAATTGATCTATGTGTTTGGATGAGATTCTCTGGCTTTTCATAAGATTCTGATGCTTTTCCGATAGTTGAGACATTTTTAACACCTCTTTGCTATCAGAGTTTAGGGACATATTTCTCCAGAATACCATGTAGACAAGTTCTTTTGAAGATGTAGATCTTTTATCTAGACATTAATTTTCATGCAACTTGTTGACATTTCATACTTCTGAGGTATTTTCTTCCATAACAAATGTGAATTAAATTGACAGAATCAAAGTCTTGTAAGCATAGGACACAAAAAGTGCGTATACATATACATAGATACAGTTTGATACTTAAGCCATGACTGTATCAAGGCTAGAAAGTACACTAAAAAACCTCCAGAGTTCTTAAGTGCCTTTGGTCCTTACAAATCCAGTTCTGTCCTTAACATATTTATTTTTCCTATGTGCTAGAGAAAAGCATTGAAGAGACATAAGAAAAACAAACAAAATACTTAACCACAAATGATTGTCATATCTGTTCATTACTGAGACGAAAGTACCTTAAGAACCTGGAAAAAACATCTGAATGATGCAGGCATTATTGTGCCATCACTGCAGAGTTGCATTATTATAAAATTCAGCCCAGACATAACTACAAAACAAGTCCAGGGAGCTTAATTATTATAAAATTATTTTCAATCCAAAACCATTGGTTGTGCCTATGAAGTGCAAAGTCCAGAAATGAGAATAATTATGGAAATGATGTGATGCTTCTATTTGTCTAATCAATTAAAGCATTGTGCACTCAGGCTGTGGTTTCAGGCCATGGTCTCAGGGCTCCATCGTCACTCAGTGTGGTATAGCTGCAATGTAGACGTGGAGCAATAAGCCAGCTTCCTTACTTTCAAATGCAAGGGTCCTTATGTCCACTGTATCTCTGTTATTAGTTCAGCTCCACTGTATCTACTAGCCCTTACTGACACCCATGTTCCTCATAGGCCTGCTAGCCACATTGCTGGTAGTGACTTATTCTTTAAAGTCAAATCTTCTGCTGTCTTTCTCCAGTCACTCCTAAGATACTGAAGTAGACTTAGGAAGCAGGCAAATTTGCATCTCAATCAAAATGGTGTTCTTTTGTGGACTTGCTTCCTCCGAGCTTGTATAATTAAGACAATAATTCTTAGTTTGTATAATTAATAATTTATGGGTTTGAGGTGTGTTTGTTCTGATGAAACCAAACAAAAATGAAAACTGAATTTCAGTATTTGAAAGACAGCCTAATGCTTTACATGAAAGACTGAACATCTATATGTAGAAGGGTGCTGGATCTACCAACAAGAAGACAAAAAGCACGCTATTCCAGACAGTCACTGAGAAGTCCTGTGTTAGCTTAATGTACCATCTTATATCCCCCAGAGATACAGACAGCACTAGGACAGAACATCTGGCTTCTTCCCAGAGAGAATTCACCTGGAAAGGTTTATTTTGAATTAACTTACCTGAGTTTGAGAACAGGGATCATCAAGTTACACCTTAGAAACTCTGCCCCAGTGGTGCCCCACTTCTCACATGGCTCCAGTTTCTTGCAGTGTAGATGTGCAGGATGCACACTGGCCCAGAGCTACTGCAGGCTGGTAGCGCATGAGGTTCAGCTATAAAGCCTCACAGATTTCAGTCTCAAACTAGCAATGTGTCATGCCCACGTCCTCTTTCTTTCCCCTTCTCCCCTTTGGAAATTCAAGCTCTCAGGCAGGGGGAGATCAAAGGACCTACCTGTCCTGTCTTGTATTCTCAGAGGGACTGGTGGACAAATGTTATCTCTGAGAAACTCTGATATTTTGATATTTGGCTTCAATACATAAAAATCAAAAGTTGCATTTAATTATTTCATTGCTTGGATTAATGTGGCTTTACTATAACATAGAATTTTCATAAGTAATAAAATATATAGAATGTATAGATATAAAATATAGGTATAGCATATTGTGTATGCCATATCGCATATATTACTTCAGCTGAATGCAAATTTGACCAAAACGAAATACTGTTTGTTGGAACCGAATTGTTTAGAAATGCTTCCAATGATGTAATCAAAGAGTTATGTTCCAGAAAGACATTTCAAGCCTGACATAACATTTTCTAATTAAAAAGTCTTCCATCAATTATTTTTTCTCTAACCAGCTCTGGCTATTAAACATTGGTTCTTCTAGGGAGAACATAACATTTGTTTCACATAATTCATACTGATTTCCAGGAGATATAATATTGAGAGATAACTTCAATTAATGTGTGATGCCTCCACTGTGATCTGGATACTGTAATGTTTGCCTCTGCCACTGTGATGCCTTTTAGTAATTGTACCTGCAAAAAAAATGACAGGGCAGGAGCTCTTTAGCTAATACAAAAAAAAAAAACATGGTGGTAGAAAGATCTCAGAAAAAGAGTGGCCATTTTTCTCTTGTTCACCAACCCCAAGCTTCAGGCCACCAACCGTATTTCTCATTTGGGACTTTTTATTGTGATGACAGTTGAATGAAGGGGGAGATATGTCTGTGATAAAATTTCAACTTTGAGTATTAGTTTTTCAGAAACATGCATGTGATTTTGTATGCAAGCTGAGAGTCTTTATTGGCTGTATTTTTATTTTTTTTTTATTGGCTGCATTTTAAATAGATATTAGTTGATGTGTTGAATTAGCAGGGGAAGGTGGAAAGGTGGGTTTACCCAACAGATTTTAGCTGTTTCCCTTGCCAATTTCTAGCAAATTCTAGTGGGCATTTTTGCTGAGAGCCATTCTGCATGAAGCCGAGTACTGGCCCCAGCTCTATGGAGCAAACCAGGCACAGCAAACCACTTTCATAGCTGTCAAGTGTGATGGCAGGTCGTAGCTGCTCTCAGACACAGGGAAAATGGCAGGATCTCCCACAGAAACTCAGGAGGCATCACGTACACGTGACCTTGGCCAGATCAAACAGAGTTTACTTGTCTTCTAGATCCCAGTCGTAGTCCTCCATCTGAGTAACTCTGTGTAAAAAGAAGAGTCAAGTCTTCTTTCCTCCATTTCTTGTTTTGATACCAAACCACCACAGTGGGAAAATAATTTGCAGCTCTGACTTTCAGAAAGAGACAGTCTTTAAAAGAAACCTTAGCATTTATTTCACCTGAAATAAGAGATTGTTTTTTCTCAACTGGTTCTCTTCACTATAATTTCATGTCAGTATTTGCAATATTTTTTTGCATTTCTGTGGACACTATCCTCAAAAGATTGTGAAAGGCATCCCAGTCCATCACTGCATTTTTCCCTCCTTTGTTTATGAATTCTTTTATACACACACCCCTCTACAAAATTCCTGCGTGACCAGTGTCCTGCCCTAACATTGTGTGCTCAATGCTCCATTGAGATGGGTGATAGAGATCATACCTCCAGAGCACAGCCAAAGGCATCTTTAATCCTTTTGGTGTTTCTGCCATTTTAGTTTTGGTTTTTTGTTTACTGTCCTTCAGTCCTGAGTGGAAATTATCCAATATCTCAAATGGTTAAAAACCATTAGAAGGATTTACAGGTCTAAATGAAGCGTAACCGCTTTCCTTGTGGCTGTGAATTAACTCAGTTCCAAGCTACTGAGGTTTCAAGACATTTTTAAAGTGTGAGATGATGAGACTTCAAACTTCATAAAGACCTTTATCATTTCCCTAGATGGTCACCTTTTACAAATTCTCAGATTCATCTTGGTTTGCTAGCAGAGGACAAAATCCTATCTGATTTATTTTAATTCTGCAGTTTGATAGGCCTTTTATATGGCTAAAATTCTGGAGATGAAGAAAAAGGGTCTTAGAAAGGAAAGGTTCAGAACATAATTTTCAACAGTTATTTAACTGATTGTCTCTCAGGGAAAATAGTCAGCTAGGCAAGACATAAGTAGAAGGAATATCCAGATATCTTTGTGCTTCCATCCTACCCCTATATGTTTCCATATGTATCCATACACTTTTAATCATGTTTTGTTTTACAAGCTGCAGTATTGTATGGGCAAAATGGGATGAAAGGTGCAGTTTATTGTCCTTCTCATACTTAACAAGAGAGACAGCTACAGGGAAACCCTCATTAGGAAATGTTAAATACAGTATCATATTCCTTTGCACTTTATCCTGTGCTGTTGCCGAGCACCATTGTGTGCCATTAATCAGTTGCCATGTTCCACCCCAGAAGCAGACTTCATTTGGTTGAATGAAAATTCATTAAGATAACAGAGACCATATCAGGGCAAGAGCACATGACAGCACTGGCATCTGTGCTGTATGTGGAGAACGTTCACCCATATGTTCACACACTGTGGATATGACTACATGTACAAGCATCGTGAGAAAAAAACTTGACTGTATGTCAACTGTGTTTTCCATTGTAATTACAGGATTTTTTGGGAAATAAAATCCTAATTATATTCTCCTACATCGCTATATTATTTGTAAATACAACAGTTATTTTAATGGATGGCCTAGTTGAATTTTTGCTTTCAACTCCAGCACATTTCATCCATTGTTTAATGTTAAAAGACCACATCATTGCACAGATTCATGGTAGGCAATTGATGCTTCTTCACTCTGAAGAAGTTACGACCCTTTAACTAAGAATATAAATCTAGTGCAATGCATACTGAGACTCAAGTGAAATGTACTGTGCAAAAAGGGGGAGCAACATATTAAATCAAGTCCCATTTTCCATCTGTATGGAAAGGACAGCCAATCTCTCTGGAAAATAGGAATGTGCAGGTAGAAGTTTTGGGAAGGGAAGGACATGTTATATTCTGCTTAAGTCTGCTGCACCTTCTTGGGCTCTCTTCCCACAGAAAAATTTCTGAGTGATGAATGATGCTGACAATATCCCTTTTTCAAAAGTTACAACTGTGTTCCCCCATCCCATTTAGGAGGGGAATAATTTGTTGGTTTACAACAACCAAAATGTTTACTATTTCTGCCTCTGCTCAATGTCACACATCACAGTTTTCTAATTGTTACACAAATATGCTGTATTGTTTTGTCCATCTTACAACATATTACCTACACAAGTTAGGGATTCTCCAGACATCTCTCATTTCCTTACCTTTTCTTTTCTTTTTCTTTGTGGTGGTATATCTTTAATGGTATGAGTCTCCAGTTACACCATGAAGGGGTTTTTGATTTATCATGGTTTTCTCCTTCAAACAATAAGGCATATTATGATGTATTATTCCTCTAGTTGGACAATGTTGGATAAGAAGGATTTTCTTCCCCATCTGGATTAAGCAAGCATGTCTCTGCTCCGTACTGGTCTGTTTTCAACTCAACTTTGTTTAGTATTATTTACAAAAGAGTCTGCTGGCCACATCATTTGGGTCTGTTGAAGAGAAAATAATATGTATGGATAGAAAATTCATAATGTTACAACTTAAACTCTATCATACATTTATAAAGAAGCTGTACAAAAACAATTACAGAGAACTGTTAGGCTCCCAAGTTGACAGCAGGGTTTTTCCAGTTAGGCCCAAATTTCTTCCAGGAAGTGACCGAAATAAAGCCAAATCCCAGGGATAAATCTGTGTTGTAGTCAGAGGGGTAGATTCATGCCATGGTCGGTGCATTGCCATAGGAGGCCCTCCCCATTCTGTTGTAAATGTGGCTGTATAACCATCAGTAAACATTTTAATCCATCCCCATTTGCTAACTGGGAGCATTAACATTTCTCTGTCTCACAAGATACTGTTTCTAGAACAGGTTCAGAAGCTATGGTCATAGTCTCCATATAAGCACATAATAAATAGAGATCGCTATCTGAAAATATTTTTAATCAAAATGCTGGAGAAGTATGTTGATTCTATGCCCTGAAGGGCAAAATAAAGGTGCAGAAATTGACCAGAGTTCCTAATTCTAATATTTGAATATTAAATTCCTTTAGAAAGGGATTTCTGTGAAGTCATCTTCATGGCACTGTAGTGCTTTGGAGATCTAGCATCACATTCTTTTAAAATGATGAAAGTTTCTCTCTATATAAGAAGGTTTACTCTCACTGTTTGGGTATTATTATGATGCTTACAGATTAGTCACGTAGATCCCTCTCATGTTTTCTAATTTAGTTCCTACCTGGCATAAGTTCTAAAATTGTGGTTGTCTAGTTAAACTGGTCATCTACATGGGGTGAGGGAACATGTTATCAAAAGTCTATAGCTCCTAGGGAAGTCAGCTGTGTTTTTAAAATAGATCATACGTTTAGCTGACTGATATATATTGTTGCTCAATTTTGTCCAGCTGAGCTATTATTTTTTTTTACTTAGCTATTAAAGCTAAATTTAAAAAAAAGGTGATTCTTTTTATCAGGAAACTGTCCTATGAGTCAGGAAGTACATCACTGAGGAATAAGGGTACATAATTTACATTTATTGTCTGAATTGCATATTGCAGGACAAGAAGACCAGCCTCCCTAGTCAAAAAAAGGAATGGACAGAGATCTCTTCCAGAGCTGCCTGAGGTCTTTGGTCTGCTTCCACTGTGGAGGAAATAGTTTGTGCTAGATGTTTGCTGCTCTGTATTGACTCTTGTCCCTGCCCCAGGGAGACCGAGGATGATACTGGAACTATGTGACATTTCTCAGTCCATTCATGGGGCAGCTCCTCTTTGTCCTGTGCCTTGCAAGAGGTTAAAACCAAAGCTGATTCAACCCCAGCTTATATAATTGGTTAATAAATAAGAACATAAAAAAGAAAGAAGCAGTCATAAACAAATATATAGGGCTTTGTTTCAAAGTCTGTATTTCTTGTTTCTATTACTAGGATCAGTATAGCTCAAGGAAATTCACATTTGTTTTCTCTGTACATGAGTGGTTCTGACACTTCATGTTGCAAGTGTGCATATAACAGCACCTTTATTTAGTGTTAATGTCAGCACACAGAGCCTCACAGCATCTGTGGAATGCCCCTGGAGTGCTTAGAAATAAGGCTTAAGGGAAAAATCATTCAAACTTCTTTTTCTTTCAAATGGAGCATGGAGCTATCAGACTTACGTGAATCAGATTTATATAGTCCCAGGCAGAAGGTATATCCTGCTTTCTACAAATACTACACTAATATGATAAGAACATAAAAAAACTAACATCATATTTATCAAATCTGAGTTGAAACTTTACTTACTGAGAATCCCTGTTTGCATGTTTTAAGAAAAAGTGATAGTATTGTCAGCCACATAGACTCTGTTTATGAATCTACCAAAAACAGAAGAGGCATTTTTCAGTGCAGACTGCTGCTTGAACAGGTATAGAACACAGCCAGCCCACTGCTCATGGCTAGAAGCAGCTGAGGAGCTTCCTCTAAAAATGAAGTTTAACGCTAAACTAAATTTTTCATAGGGAATTTCCTTCTCCTCTATTAACTTTCAAATGTAAAACAAAACAGGGAAATTTTAATTTTTAAATTAATAATTTTTCATAGTACATCGAGGTTTTGCAAATGTTTAGAACAATTTAGAACAATCCTTCTTAAATGTTGTCTGTCTGGCACTAATTTTTTTATCCTAGTTCTTCAAAGAGTACTTTCAGCACTAACTGCTTTTTTAACTAGCAGAGGCTGAATAGCTGTCAGAAACTGTGGGAAATCTAGTTTCTGAATGCCTTCCAACTTTTGCTAGCTAGAAACATAGTTTAACAAGAATAAGAATTGCAAAAATTATTTTATTCATACAAAAATCCTGAACTAGAATCATAGCAAGAAGAATCTGTTAAGTTCAACTTTTAAGAAAATCCTGACTTCTGTGGACTCAAATTCCCACACAGTTTCTTTTAAACTATTCTGTTTCTAGAGTTGTAAACAATTTCCTTTAGACATTTGTCCAAACTGCAATTAGGATTAGATAATTGCTTAATGCAATGGTCTTTATGTGAGGAGTTGCAATTATTGCAGTGAAGTCTGTGGCAGAATTTCTGGCTGAATTCCCTTCAAGGGTCTAGAGTGAGTGTGCACAGGAGAGGCAGCTGTACTGTCCTTTGGAAAGATGATCCTTTCTTCTCCATCTGTTCCACTCCCAGCCAACTCCACTTGGCCAGGTCCCTATCCTCACTAGGCAGGGAGCACAGATGGCAACCTGTGGATTTTCTCCAAATTAGCTGGAACTAGGGTGCCCAGATTTCCTGGGACAGGACATATTTTCCCACTTATTTTTGAGTCTTTCATATTTTTTTGCCTAGCTTTTCTTTAAACTGAAAATTGTGGAAGCTTCAACATGAATCTGTGAATATTTCAGCAGACTCAGAATTTTATTGTCCCCTTTTTGGCTAAATACTATTCCTCTGCTTTAATACTAGACATGATCTTGTACTGGAGACACACCAAGAGGAGGTGCCTACAGTGAGTGTTTTCAGGTGACATCCAAAAAAAATCCATGAACTCTGTACAGTCCTCTCCTTACAAGTCATAACACTTTATTTATTAATATAAATCTTCCTAGGTAAAGTGCACCTTCAGCAGTAACCAGTGGTGAACTAAGCTGACAGGAGCAGCTGGAAACCATTCAGGTCCCTCTCCCATAGCTGGAGCTGCTGCAGGCTGCCTGTGCTGGGGCTGGGTCTGTCATACAAAATGATGAGAAAAAAGGACTTCTTCTCACTGTGTGGGTCAGTCAGGCCCATTTTGGTATCTGGATTGCCATGCTTTTATTAGGAGTTTTAATAAAACAGTTCCTAGTCTTTGGCTTGATTTTAAATCAAAGAAATGTTGTACCTTTCTCTGCAATCCCAATAGCACAGTTTCCTTTAGGTGACCTTCTTAGCAACAAGAGGGTTCCCATGTAAGTTAAACTGTATGCCATAAAAAACACTTGCTCACATTCATGCCTGCCATAGGGTCACATCCCGGCAGTTCTGAGAGCTGGTGCAGAAGCAGCTTTAGGAGCTGTATAGAGGTTAAATAATCTATGTGCCTTCGGGGAAATTTCTCAAGACATGTAAAGGGGAACAAGGAAGAAGAAACAAGACCAATATGTAAAGTGCCAGTAAGAATTTCATCATATGGACAAAGACAGTTTTATAGCCTGTTGGAAAACCAGAAAATGGATTTCTCACAAAATCAATAAGCCTCCTAGAAGATGGCTCCAAGAGGATAGAGCAGCACATATCAAAGAAATAAAAAAGCTGAAATAGAGTACTATTTAAGCTCTTGGATACAAGGGAACAAGCTGTTAAAAATCAAATTGTCTCAGCTGAGTTTTCTATATTACTCTCTTTATGAATCTATCCTATTTAATTTTCATCAGATGAAAGGCTGGCCATTTTTGAAAGGGAAATATGAGACTAAAATAAAATTTTCTGTAATGCTTGCTCATCACTATTTCAGGAAAGTGTTTTAATTAGGTGGGTGAATAGACAATTAATAAAGCCCTGAGTAACCTGAGTACCAATCAAAGTGGTTTCTTGGAGGATTTCCTTAACTTGTCCTGTAGTTAATTTGACACATTGTTCTTGTATTATCAGATTTTAAATTCAGTTCCTTAATAAGGAAGACTTGGGAATATATTTGGTTGCAGAGTGGTGTTTTTCAAGCAGTGAGCTGTAACCCCTCCTGAGGATCATAAAGGCTTTGAGATTGACTAAAAAGCTTTAGGAAAAGCTTAAGAAATACTTTCTTCTAAGACAGCTCAGTCTGTCTATGGGAGCAATACAGACAAGCAAAAAAAGACAAGTCAGGTTTTCAAAAAGTTAGAGAAATGCTTCTAAAGATTATACTGTATTTTCAGATTATAGCCTGAGAATTGTTTTAAAAACAAAACCAACTAACCAACCCACAAAATCCAAGCAAATAGGTTGTGTTTCAGGGGCTGTGTGATTAAAATGAAGGAGTAAATTATGAGGGGAAAGATATCACAGCACCCTTCTGATCCAGAAATCCCACAGCCTCTGGTGCCTGCTTTTCTAGAAGGCCCTGCTTCTGCCTGCTGGGGGGTGGACTAACTAACTGAGGGTGAGGTCAGCTAAGGATTTATTCTGATATTCAGGTACTTTTTAAATGTTGATGATTACTTGGAGTGAGCCATTCACTCAATGTTATTGATGTAAGGAAAAAATAAAGCAGTGGCATATTTAGATGGAAACGCCCATAGAAAAACATGGAGTGAATCCATTAAAAGTAAGGATGTAGAAGCCCTCCAAAAAGCTGGATAAAGCTCTTAAAGCAACTGACAAGGAGAACTAGATGGAAAAAAAAAACCAAACAAACAAACAAACAAACAAACAAAAAAACGAACAAACAAAACAAACTCAGAAAGTTTGAAAGTTTTAGGTTTCTCTTTCCATACCTAAAGTTCTTTGCTGTATCTGCAGGACTGGAGAAAAGTAAACCAAAGCAGATGAAATATATGGTCATTAATTTTGTGCAGCATAGAAAGTCTGCTTAAGATGAGACAGGGCATGTCCCAAACTTGCAAACCAGGTGGACAAAGGAGGCAAGTTTCCAGTTTCCATCATCCTGTAGTGACCTGCAGTCATGTACAGTATAGTTTCTCACACTTCAATTCTTCTTACAAAAAGAGTTGGAATGCTTTTGTGTTTGCATTAATGTAGGATGAAAGCAAATACAAAGAGCTGAGAATTTTTCAGGGAACAGTCATTGTCTTGTAAGTGCTGTTACTAAGTGCTGTACCATTGTGTTTCTATATAACCTTATCTTACAGTACATTTTTTTGTCTTGCTGTTGTCATTGCTGTTGATATGACTTTGCTTCAGAAGGCTCTTCTGACCCTCACACTGGGCATTCCTCGCTGGAGTCCCACTGTGGTTGTATTCAGCGGGATAGGGAGCAGTCACACCCCAGGGGAGAGGCTATCACCATTCCTATCACCTTTGTGACTGCATGGAGCCCCTACTTATCTGTTACAAGATAAATATATGGAAGAAGCCAAGGTTAATGTAATTCCTAACTTTGCTGATTGATGATATAGCTTCAAGTGTGCTGTTTTTCTCCTGCAGTACTTGAGAATTGTGTTACTATCATAGCTGACACTGTAAACTTCTAATCATTTGTTTTTATGAGGGCTGAAGGGCCTTTAAAATTCTCTGGCTGTGAAATCCAGAAGGACTGCCACAGAGTGTTACAGTAGCATGCCCCTGTTTTAGCTGTTTGTTACTGGAATTTCAGGTGCTGTCTCATTTACATAAATAATTGTCATATTACTGGTTTTCATCTATTACGAGGCTGGGAGTCTGCTAATGCAGCTGAATTCTGAAGAGCTGCTGTAGCATATCTAACATCTCTAATCTTTGGACAGAAATATTCATTACTGTTGTTTTAGAGAGTGTATTTAGTTTTATTATTGAGCTTGAAAGACAATAGATGATTTCAGGTTCCTTACCAAGTCTCTGATCTGAATGTTTCTTGAGGGCAGTTTGTTTTAAAGCAAATGCCATGCATGTAAGGCTTGGGTAGATCACATTAATGATGGGTCCATTGAAAGCCTTGAGCTGTCACTGTTCAGATGCAGTATTCCCTGTGATCTACAGTTTTCTGTCAAGCACAGGCCTGCACTGTTACTAGTCCCTGATGGTGGGTAGCACTCCTACCCACGCCATGATGCTGTTTGCTACAATGATCCCAGGGACAGAGAAGCCTGTGCAGCAGCACCGAGCAGCCTGCAGGTGTCCACTCTTTGAGCATCAAAGTGTCAGGTGGAGCTGCAACAGGCAATACTGCCCTGCTAGCCCTGGCTGTCCCTTCGTCTCCCTCCTGTGTCCAAATACCAGTGGCTCAGTGACCTAATCCAACCACAAAGTCACCTTACAGATAGATACATAGAGTCTATCTCCAATAGCTCAAATCCTAATGCTGACACAAGGCAGAGGCTAGAAGGCATAGCTGGGAGTGAAGAGGAAAGTTGTCAGCAGATAGTGCTTAGACTGACTTCAGCAACCAAGATGTCTTATCCACAGACTGAGCAAGATGCACAGACGAGCAGGTGGAAGAGCTTGTTCTGGAGCTGCACAACTGGGGTCTGGCCGTCTGTGAACAGCTGTCTGACGGCCAACTTTCTCACCTCTGTAGGACATGTCTTCACACAAGGTCAAGTTCCTGGAGCCTCAGCGTACAGCCTGTTCTCCAGAGTCACATGCCAGGGCCCTGTTTATATGGTGTATACCCATAACAACAGCAGTATACCTTGGTTTTCCAGACCAGTTTAGCCCAGTACAGTTGGAGCTGGTTACTGGCTAAGACAAATGGATGAGTTTGTCAAATGCCACCCAGAGAGGAATTCTGGAAAAGGGGGGAAAATAAAATAAATAAAATAAAATAAAATAAAATAAAATAAAATAATCCCAGGTTTTTCTATAAATCTGATAGATCAAGATGAAGAAAAAAATAATTTGCTTCTCTACCATCTCTGGGAGTTGCAATGAGACATAACCAAATTTTTTTTGAGCGCCACAGGATGTCAGTTAGCATTTGATAGGATTTCAGAACCACTTCTGTGGCACTCTGCTATGGTTTTGGTTTAGCTCTTGACTGTGAAGGCTTGTTTTTTCAAGTACCTCATGTCCCACATTCCCTCTTCAGGGTTCAGAAAATTAGCACTATGCAGCCACCTCTGAAGGCTGCCACAACAGGGCATTGCTTATGAATGAGACCATAATTCTTGCCTTGGTGGCTTGAAGTATGACTCGTTGTTTATGCAGATTTCAGTGTTCTAATTCAAGAGAGATGTTATTAAGTTTAGAGTGTGCCATTGAAGCTTGAAACACTAACTTTCCAGGCACACACTCACACACAAAATTGAGGTGATGTTGCAACTGAGAATGTAAAACAACAATGTTGTCATTAACTTAAAACCCAGGATAGTAAGTAAAAAAAAAAAAAAAAAAAATCCAAGCCCAGGGTAAATGTAAAAAAAGCCAGACATGGTAAGATACAGGTAACAGCAGTAAGATCTTCCAGGAACTTTTACTATGCTAATACATGAAAAAGTGCCAGAAGAAATAAAAAGGAAAATGGTAATGTACTTTAACAAGCAATTTACTTAGTTTATAAATACTGCAATAGTTTAATCATTAATAATATACTTTAGCATGATCTCAGGCAAAGTTTATATTTGATGTTTTTAAAGTTACTTTTTATTTTGATGTTTGTAATGCTTGCAGTATTGAAAACTGAGAAGTACTGTATACCTCGATAAAGACACTACGTAGTGAAATGCAAGAAAATAAGGCCAGCAATACTTTCTGGGTAACATTTGGCAAAACTGTTTTTAGTTTTTAAATTAGATTTTTAATACAGTTTCAGTACATATAAATACAAAATGACAAAACATGCATAACAGAGCCTGCACTGAGGCCTGCTGAATACTAGTCATCCGGGTTTATATTTTAGGGTGAGTATATGAGGGAGATCAATTGCCTAAAGATGAATGTGTTATCCAGAGCTTCCTTTTTACTTTAGTGTGTTGCAGGATTCAGAGAGTAAATCTCCCAAGTCACCACTCTGGAGCCACTGGACAGTCCCAAGACTAGTTTATTCATGGAGGCAGAGACTGAAAGGGATTGTCCCAGGAGCAAATGTTGTTGAGGTGCACAGCTACTCTGTGAGAATAAATATGTCATGAGATGTTGTCTCAAGTTTGATGTCAAAAGGAGTTGAATGTGCTGTAAAGTAAGCAGATATAAGGCAAACCTCACTGCAAAATCAAGACATGATAAAGGAATATACAGGAATGTCCAAAATTAAAGTATATCAGTTTGATTGTCTTCACTTTCCATTGAATGACCCAATTCTTTTCATGCAAACAGCTTTCAAATGCACGTCATTCTGGACCCTTTTCCTGCCTCCAGCCTTCCAGTTCACATTTTCTCTAAGCCAACTAGGATATATCCTTCCAGATAACTTCCTGTCATTTTATTGTACTGACACTTGTCCTTCTTTTCTGTTTGCTCAATCCCCTTCCCACTATTTCAGTTTGCTTCTAAAGTCACAGTAAACCATGATTGTCCACCCTTCTGGGCAACAGCTGTCTCTTTTAGTGGGTAGCCACCTGAAGGAGACTTAACTGATGCAAAGCTCTTACTAAAGGCAGAATAGATGATGTCTGAGTAAAATCAGATTAACTTTTGTTCATAGAATCAGTGAAGACTCAAAGGAAATGTTTAACTATAAAGCAATTATCCTAGTATTTGTCTCTCTTCTTAACTAGCTTGCAATACAAATTGCATTATCATGTTCTGTGATATCCATTTAGTTATTTCTAAACAAATATGTTCTGAGAGGCAGTTTCCTTCTGCAGATGGATGTGTTCACTTTACCATTTCCTGTTTATTTTCCCACATTTCACTTCCTTGTAAATCTGAAGTTTACAGTTTGTGCTCTGAGAACTGATTGTAATACTTAAACAACATAGTGAGAGTAGCTGAAAGCCAAAAGGCAGTGACAGTAGATCCCCTTAACATATCATTAATACATTATGAAAGCCCATTTCAAAGCCCATTTACTGGGATACCTGTAAGAATAAAGCCTTTATTTTTCAGTTCAACACTCTGTTTGCTATTAAAAACCAAACATCACTAAATTAGTTTCTGAGAAGACAATGATAACATGAATAGTGCAATATGTTACCTTCATATTATTTTAACATGTAAAGCTTTTATTTAGAATTGATCTGTTTATTGGTTTGAGGTATGAAGTACTTTAGATGAGCACAGGTGTGTGCCTTTTCAATAAGAATTCAGAGGGTCCTCAGAGGTTTTCATGGATCGTGGCAGAATTTAACCAGGTGTCAATGTTGTGCTTGTTGAGCAAGCCAACATTATTCTTCTGACTGTTGCTGGAATACAGGTGAGTAAAGTCTTACTAGTCTGAAGATAGGAGAGTTAATGAATCTGAATAGTTCCCTGGGCCAGAAAGAAATACTTCCAGGAAGTGAATGACTCTGGAAATTTTGTTGAAATATGCAGCAAAAAATCATAAATACAAAATTTGTATGTATTTATCATTTATTTAAGTTAGTAATAGAAGAAAATGACATAAAGTGAAATATGGCAGAATTTGTAGTTTAATGAAAAAACCACAATTTCGCAGCCAAATAAGCAAAACAGATTCTAATAAGCAAATTCATTATCAAAATTGGCTGTTACAGGCAGCTTATAAGCGTAGCAGTCACATCAAAGGAATTTATGCACAGTTTTTGCATGGATTTTTAAGGTAGGGGCTGAACTCTTTCAGTCTATTTGGAAAATATTTTAGAACCTTCTTAGCCTTTTCAGGTTGTTGAATGATGTTCTAAATTATAAACCCTTATATTGTTACCTGTGTGGTAGTTTCAGTGATAAAAATCTAGCACTTGGTACAACTTCTGCTATGATGTGCCCTGCCCTGCATGCTTATTGAGGTATTACAAAGAACAACCATAGCAAGAGACCACTGTATAATGCAGCACACATTGGTTATAATTTCTGAATCCATATGGATGCAATGACAAGAACTACAAGTGTCTTCAGCATTACAATGCTCTTAATGCAGTTTTTTAGCTTGCTATACTATTATTCTTCCATTAATAGAGATAATTTTAAAGGAGCAATTCATATAACAAGTTCTTAACTGTCAGGGTCCTTGAGGCCTGGGGTTTCTGGCAGGAAAGCCAGCGACATCACATATGGTGCCAAACAATCCAGATTGTCTCCAAGATAACATATAAGAACACTGAGAGAGTTCTTAGAAATCTGCTTCTGTTTACTATTCCCTTTGTCTTTCTCTGCTGTCAGGCTTTCTGTCATTTAATGCATGGAATGAGGGTGCTAACTTGTCTGTTCCAAACTAGACCATTTAATTATTTTGCTTTATGAAGTACCCAGCCTATGGGTAATAGCAAACTAGGAAAGAAAGTTTAGCCAATAGTTTGTGAATTTGAAAAAGGCAGCATTGGAATGAAAAGGGAATTTGTGGTAAATCTAGGGAACTGATATGAAGATTATTTTTGAGTTAATACTATGATTGAGTTTAACAGAAGTCAGTATTTGCTTGTACCAAGTATTTGACATCTTCCAAGCTGTGGAATTCTGCCACAGCTTCTCTTTTTGTTTTGCACACAGTGCCAGCCAAGCAGAAGGAGGACAGAAGTTGTTCAGCACACAGTATTGCTGTGGATAATGACTCCTTTTTTAAAAGTTGCCTTTTTGTTTGAGGTAGATAGAAACAATGCCAGCTGCAAGGTAATTATAACCTGAAGGAAATGCTGGATTGGGATCCTAGGGTGTTAAATATTTGACTATCAGAAGTCTGGAAGCAAGTGTACTGGGGCTGTGTGGCTATATGTACTGTAAAAGGACCCTGGGTATTCCCCTGAGGTTTCAGGGGAATTCATGAAGAGGTACATTCACATTGTGATGTATTCTGCTGCTGCATGAAATACCAGCACCATCAGCCCTCTGTTTCACTGCAAGCAGAAGATGAATCTAGAGTCACCAGGGCATGCAGAGCTGGCAGAGGGAGCAACAGTGTCTTTTGGTTGGGCTGAATGAAGAATTCAGGTCTGTGTGCTGTCTGTGTGCCCTGGGAGGTCCAGCAATTACAGAGTGACTCAGAGTTTCTGAATCAGCAGCTTGTATTTATTGCTCATAGATTCAGGTCCATAAGTATCCAGTTTTGGAAATGTTGGCACAGGGCTTTACTTCTTCAGCAGACAGGAGCACAGCAGCAGGTCTGCTGGTTTGCGTATGATATTTACATAAGTGGAGGTTCACATTTCTGTTTTACTGAAACGACTGCCATGAATTTGTATGACTGGCTTACATTAAACACTAGGTAACGATCCAGGGTAAGCAAAAAAAAAGACTAAACGAGTAAATAAGAATGAGGTAAATGAGTTAAATTGGAAAAGCAGCAAGAATTAATGTGCCTTGGGAAAGTGACTAAAATGATCTATGGAGAGTGACATTGTTGAAGAGCTATTGTAATTATGTAAAGTAGTCAGCAAATCCAGGGAGCTGTCACATGTTTTATCAAACTGGTTAATTTACTCTGTCGTTTTTAACGACATGTTCTTCATCTTACATGGTCAATACAGGCTTGCAATAATGCACATTTCCTTCATTTGGCAAAGATGTTTTCCTTTGCATTTAGAGCAATTGTTATAATCCACCTCCTTCATTGTCAAAAGACTGCTGATAATTTAGAAATAATTAAAAGCTTCTACAAGAAACAGTCATCCTACTGTTCATTTTCTGAAAAGACAAAATTCCTGTTGAAGATTTTCATTCTCTTTTTGATTAGCACCGCCTGTCTCAGCAAAGTTTTGTGGAATCACTTCAGTACAATCAATATGCAACTTTCAGCCAAATGTCAGTCTGAGAGATATTTTAATGGTATTACTGTTTATAAGAAATCAATATTGTGAGCACTGATTTGTCACAGGCTTTTTGATCCCTGGAGTCCTTGACTCCCACTATTTATTTATTTATATATTAATATGTTGTCAATTAAGATTTTGACTGTGTTTGCAATAAATTAAATCACAATGTATGACTATCTTGTGCCTAGCAAAAATGGAAAATAGGTCAATATACTCAGACTAACAACATGTAGAAAATACAGCATATAAATGTAAATACATTTTTGTATGGACAAATCAGGAAAAAATCCTTAATTAAAAGATTCCTCAAAACAACTCAGACTTTAGATCTTTGAGGAACTAGAAATCAGAATTACATGCTGAACTCCATGTTAAAAGGTCTATTATTAGTGTTCCAATATCAAAAGCTCTGTAAAAATAAGAAGTGACAAAATTGAGGTGACTTGCACGTGTTGATATATAGCCTTGATCCTTGACAACCTCACTGCAAAGAGCAGCTCAAGGAAGGGTGACAAGAATATTTCTTTTGAAACGTTAAAGTCTTCTTCACTTATTCTGCTGTCATTCCCCTTTTTCTTCCCTAGCCCTGTCATCCAGAGTGCCCTTTCCACATTGCTTCTTGGTCTGCTTTAATTTTTCAATTTGTTTTGAAAGAAAACAAAAATTTCCTGTCAGGGTAGTGTTGGAGAAGAGGAGCAGTCAGCTTAGGCTGGTGGTGCACCTGCAACCTGCAGTGCAGTCTGCCAGGGTCACACTTCAACACACTCACCTCCAAACTTCAGGATTGTTTCATTTTCCTGTGTAGAGCTCCAGCTAAGCAGAGAGAAAAACTCTCTCTTCTTTCATATTTTCTTCCTCATTTGTTCTGTTTAAAACCATTATTTTTTACAGAAGGTTTGCAACAGTTGCATGTGTACCACACATCTAATCATTGGAGCAGCACTGGCACTGTGTGGATTTAATTTTTTAAAAAACAAAATCTGGCTCCTATTTACGTCTTTAAAAATCAGCTGAATACTTTCCAAACTTATTATTTATTCTGAGTGTGGTGACCATGAAAACCTTGCAACATACTAAAAACTGAGATCAGTTCATCTGAGATAGCAGATAATAATTCGGTTATAGAGGCACCAGACAGGTCCTACAATATCACAGGTTTGGGTTTCATCGGCTGTCATGCACATTCGGAAGTGCAGTGGTGCCAGGGTGCTCATAAATTTCCCAACCTCTTCGTCATGAGGCTCTAGGGAGGAGCCATGCCTGCAGACCCTCTGGCTGATCTCCTCCTGGTGTATTTCAAAGCAAGTATTTACATGTCTATTGGTGACAACCTAACCTACAAGTGTGAATTTTTAGACATTATATGGGAACCTCATAATAAAAGTAAGGAGGCAGGAATCTCTGCAGCACAGTTAAATATTTCAAAGTCATCCACAGGGTCATTTTTAATGTCTTTTTTTTGAAGCTCAAAACCCATATTTGCAATAGAAAGTGAAAGTCTCGGTTTCCAGAAGCAGTATTTGTACTGAACACTTCAGTACCATTGCTGGAAGAGACAAGAGTTGCATGTATCATACCAGGAAACTTTTTTTATTAATTCAACAGCCATTAAAATATATCAGTATAACTTTTAAATATGTTGTAATGTCTCATTTTGTGACCAGAAGCACTATTGCCTAGGGATATGAATAATGAGATTAGTATTCTCTGTGTAGCGGACTCTTTGTGTGTAGCTTTTGCATTTAATAAAAGGCAATTACATAAAAGCCTGGGCTGTCATTCTCAATTTTGTACATGACCCTTATGGTAATAAGGAAAAATATACCATTTTCTGTTGTGTTCCCAAGGAGAATTCTTAACTAAAAGTGAAAAAATAATTATTCTTGGAATAAGCCAGTGCAAATAACCACAGGACCTTTCTTTATTTGAACAACATTTCAGCAAGTTTCTATACAAACCTCAATTACAGTTGCTATATTCTATTTGGTTTGCTTTGCCAACCTGTAGAAATAGCTGTCACACTTTATGAATGCTACACTATGATAGAAGGTCTGTGTATGCATAAAAATATCCAGCATATGCTGCATAGTTCTTTGTACAGACAGAAAAGAAAAGGAAAATGTTAATACCAATCAGTCCTTCTTTATCACCAGAGCTTGGAGTGGATAGTTTTAGAAATGAAAGGAAGTCCAAGGTCCGTATTCCTGGTTGTTATCTATAGTCAGAAGAGTAGTTAAAAGCATTCAAGTACCTGTCTTGTATTGCTCAGTGGTGATTGGATGACCGTTAAAACTGAAGAAGAAATTCTGTATTATTTCAAACTATATGTATCAGAAAGTGTTTACATATGTATACGATAAAAAATACTCAATTCCATATAGTAGCTTTACATTTTTTTCTTCCCAGGACATTTGATCTAGCTGTGTGTGAGAGGAGAAAGGAAGAAAAGAGTGTTTGCAGAAGGCAGTATGTTTTGTATGGGTGTCCTCCCTTGCAAATCAGTTAAATGAAAACTCAAAACCAAGTACCCAGGAGTTAGGAGTATGACTGAATCTGGAAAGCAAAATTTAGGAGACTGTTTAGGATGTGGTTAGAGGGGAGGAGCTGTGGGCAGTAGTTGTACCTTAATGAATTACTGATGAATAATTCTGATAATGCAAAAAACAAACAAACAAAAAAACAAACAAACAAAAAACAAAAACAAAACAAAAAAAACCCACTAGTTATTGGTTTGTCACGGCAACTGTAAAATGTAGTTTTTACTTCATGATGCAGGCAAGGCTTGACATTGATGAAAATTAATTTAGACTGGAGGGAGCAATGTTTTGAACTATTCAGAATAAATCAGAGCTCGTGCAAGTTGCACTATTAGTAAGGGAGATACAAACAGGCATTTTATCACCCATTGTGAACATCAAACCAGGCCATGCTAAGCAGGATTGCAGTATTTTAGCTCCACCTTCCAAAGTCTCATATATGTGGATGTATCCACAGCTATATGTATACTAATATGTCCTTAGTGGTGATTATTCATGCTTGTCTTGAGAGTTCAAGGGCTGATTATCTGAGAAGAATGATTATTCTTCAGTTCCTAGTGCTTATCTTCTGAATGGTCTCTAGGCAGAGCAGAAAATTAATGGTAGTTCCTTTTCTTTTGGAAATTACATATTTGCAGAGTCCACTGGATAATTTCTTTAATTTCCTCTGGTCGTTGCTTCTCTTTAAGGGTCAAATCTAGGAAAGGAAAGGTTAAGGGGACTATATTTTACCTTAATTCACATCAGCATAAGCTTGGAGTGACTTCTGACTTTCTAGTAAGATTGCTGTAAATTTACAGTGATATAAATGAGAAAATAAACTGATCCACAAGAATTTCAGTTCCTAAAGATTATTTTAATATTCCAAAACTTTTCTCCACACTACACTGAAATTTAAAATCCAGTTCAAAGGAATTGATATGAATGTTACACTAGCTGCTTCTAGGCTTTCCTTCAAGGTGATTTAATCTCAGTTTAAAATGAATTATTTTTAAATTTAATTTTGCATTACTACTTTGCTTTTGGTATCACAGTTTCAGCCCGTGTTATTTCAATTTCAGTGACAGGGTACTAAGAAATGCTATCTATCAGACTGCAGTGACCACTTTGCAGCAAATTAACCAGAGGTTCTGTAAATCTGATTCCTAAATTTTTCTGAAAACATGCAGTCAGTTCAACTGACAGTAAAGAGAACATGAAATATTTTAAACATTTTGGTGGGTTTTGACCATCAAGCACAAGTATGAGTGACCTGCTGATTGATACCTGCCATTTACACTGGAACCACTGTATTCATTGTGTACTTCTTGGAGGTATATAGGAGACATCATTTTTTCATATAAAACCAACTTGCTGCTTTCTTTTAATGAAAAATGTTTTTGTGTCATGTCTAAGCGAGAGCTGTTTTTTTTGATAATGGCAGTTAAAGTTAGGTGGTGTATTATAGGATCTGATGTATTATAGGATCTGTTTGTGTTTGCAAAGTAAGATTTAACATTTAATGATAGAAAGGAACTTCTGGATTATTTAGCACTTCCTGTGAATAACCAGATGAAGAATAATGGAAGAACAGCTCTTACAGTCAAGTCTGGGCTTCCTACTTATGGTTTGGAACATGATCTAAATGTAGTGGCAGTTAATAATTACAATCAATGGTAAATGAAGCCAGCATATAAACATTTTAAGTTTGTTAGAAAACTGATTGCTTTTTCTTAATGTTCTGTTGCTTCTGTAGAAGCACAGGAATCTTCTAGGGACAAGAGGGAGGAAGGATGTGGGCAGCAAGAGCTGAAATATGTGGTTCTCAGGAGGTTAAACTGATTAATCGGTTTTAATCACAGCTCAGGAGACTTGTCTTTCCACATCTGAAACCTGAACTCAGAAATGTGTAACTATGCCTTCTCTCCATTTCAAACAAAACCAGAGATGACAGGTTTGTCTACCTTCCATATTGGAGAAGCACAAGGAGGATTCAGGAAGCTTTTTTTCTTTGACTAGAAGTGTTAGGTCATTTATATGTTGAAGGCACAACTGTGCCTGGAGGCCTGGAGTTACTGCAGACACCGGTCATAGGGTGACCCATCACTCCAGGGAGCTTCCATAGAAACCTGGAAGGAAGGGGTGGTCTCTCACTACAACCAGTTTACAGTCATAATGTCTAATATAACAGCACTATGAATCACAAATGTTCCTTCTTCCTTATTTATTTATTTATTTATTTATTTATTTATTTATTTATTTATTTAGTATACAGCAATTTAGGTGTGTGATCCAGTGTTTTTAAGATCTTCATTGCAAAATTTTGCCTAAGTTTTATGTAAATAAAGAAAATCCTACAGGAAAACTCAGACCAGTCAAATGCAGTGAATCTGTGACTTTCCAAGGTAGCCTGGCTGGATATGAAACAAACCGGTCTTCTTGGTTAAGAAAAAAACATAATGACATTTTCATGAAAAAATTTCAGAACTTGTGAACACAGTTCTGTAATAATTTAAAATAATTAAGACTTATGATTGATTTAAGTTTCTAAGAAATTTATGCTCCTAACAAAACTGAAAGATTACTCTGATTTTTTGATCACAGTTCTGTTTGTTGTTTGTTTGGTTTTTTTTTTAATTTCCAGTCAATCTTCATTACTGTAAGATAAAGTATTTGAAAGCTGAGCAGGGTTTGGTGGGTTTTTGTTTGTTTGCTTTTATTTCATCTTTTACAATATGATAATTATACATAGTTTGAGTATATTTGGAAAATAGAGTAAATAAGAAACTGCAATTGTATTGTATCATCTCGTGTAACAGCCCTAACACAGATATTCTGCTCTTATCTGGACATTTTTATCTTAGAAACTCAATATGCTTTGAAGACATACATAAGCTGCTTAAACAGTTTCTAAGAAGTCACTTTATAAAAGTAAAATCTATTACTGTAAGAACCAATACTATTTTGGTACTTTTTGGGTACTCTTAGATTAACTGCATTTTCATTAATACATAGTTGGGTAATGGTTTAACAAAAATTTTCATTTAGGATAAACAAAAATTCTGTTGAAAAGACTAATACAGCTTTAGGAAGAAATTTAAGTCAAAGTTTGATGACCTTACTGGGACCTAACTGCTGCATAAACTTTGTGCTTCCTCTGTGCATAGGCGTGTTTTCCAATTTGAAAATGTATCATAAAGGGCTTAAGTTTTGAAATTGAGTTTGAAATTGAAGAGAATTTAAAATTGAAACTGTATGTATCAACTTCTGCTTTTCTTTTGTGTTTTAAATTCAAGAAGTGGAGAAGTCCCTGAAGTGGAAAATCACTGCTTATAGAAGGCTTCTCCAATGCATTCTTTGCAAGGACAATCTTAGGTGTATCAAGTACAACATTTTTAAGACCCTAGTTGTTGCTAAAGTATCCTTATACAGTTATTGTTTTGTAGTTAGTTTTACTATGTTAGGACCTGCCTTAAGACTTAGGAAATAGAATTTTCCTACTATCAGTTTCCACTTTTACCAAAACAGATGTTCCAGGTCTGCTGGAGCTCTGATGCCCCTTATCACTTCAGGCTCTACAGCCTCTTAAAGCCTGTGGTAAGAAGCACTGTGCTGAAAGACCACCACAGGCATTGGGCTTCTCTAAGCTGAGACACTCACCCAACTTTACTCTCCACGGGTCATAAATTAATCTTTCACTTGCTGCCTGGGGTAATTTACATGTATCTACAAGTCTCCTTGGCCGTGCTTTCCTCCCTGACTTCTCTTCAATATATACATCTAGATTTAAAGGTGGGTGGATGGAGAAGCATCTTCCCTCCTTATCTTCTCAAACAACCTCCATTTCCCCTTCTGCTCAGATAGGATGTCCACCTCCACACTGCCTATGGGAGCAGTCCATGCTGCTTAAGACTTGTCACCTATTTGCAAAGTAAGGGAAAATTTAAGTCAGCCCATATATTGTGGTCGAGTCTCAGCCACATTGTGACATCACTATAGGTTAAAGTCTAGGAAAAATCCCTGGGTCCCCACCTGAGATCAAATTTGCTGGCAGAAAAGTAGAGAACTCTGCCATGAAAGCTTTCACAATATATTAAAATTTAACTGTTTCTGGTCCTCATCCTCAGAAGCTTTTCTCTCATAACTTCATTTTGCTTACACTAATAAAAAGCCTTTAGCCCCATTCTGAGTAGAGCCTCAACCTGAAAATCTACCCAGCCATACTAAATAATATGTGCTACCATCAGTTATACTCTAAAATAGCCAGAAAACAGATTTTATGTTGGAATTCAAATCCTTTTCAGGAAAACATACACAAAGGAACTTCATACCAAGCCAAATCCATCTGGATCTCACAAATGAATAATTGCTAGTTTTATCTATTATAAAGAATATGGTTTGTGCCACATACAGTGGCCCTATACAAATGCGATACTAAGGCTGAGGTTTGTGTCTATGGTGGGTGTTTCCTGAATATATTTAGTAGCCACATAAATCCTATTTCATTAGGATGAAGAAACATTTCATTTGGTTTGCTTTCACTCACAAACCTCTCTAAGTTTCTCATTCTTTTCTTCCTGAAAAGGCTGTCAAATATATGTCTATTGATATTTTAGATTTATCATTTAATTCTGTCATGCATGAAATCCCATAATTCCTCACTTCTTATGCATTTACCAACTTTGGCAAATAAGATGTCACTGGTACCCAAAAGTGACACCTCTGATGTGCTGTCTGTATTCTGCCATTGGAGATGTGTGTGTATATATATAGATATAAAAGAGATGTATGTCCTGAGCCAATATGAATCAGTACAGAATATGCATGTCTGAGACTGTCTGGAGACTCTGAG
This sequence comes from Athene cunicularia, assembly GCF_003259725.1. NCBI lineage: Eukaryota > Metazoa > Chordata > Aves > Strigiformes > Strigidae > Athene > Athene cunicularia. The sequence continues at coordinate 84,275,545 of NW_020799097.1, forward strand.
CATGGCCAGAAGTTCTGAAGCGCTATTGGTTAAAGCACTATCTCCCTTCTTTAATTTTCATTGCTTTATGGGTAGGCACAATGTAGGGCCTGGATGCAAGGCTGATTGCTGCTGTATCAACACCATCCACAGATGGAAAATTACTACTTGCTCTGTGCAGCATGGTGACATCTGTGCAGATACCACATCGCCTTGAAAGACAATTGAGTGACTGTTGGATACATGGATTTGTATTATTCTGAGGCGTTGTGGACTTTTGAAACACAATATCCAGCCTTGGCTCACAAGAGGCCTAGGGAGAGCAATTAGTCCTGAGGAAAAAGCAGACAGCTTTCTTCAGGTGCTTTTAGCTGACGTTCAGGCCTAGCTTTCCCACACAATACATGGTTTGTTGTGTGGAGAGGACTGCAGGACAAAGCATGGGAAAAACTTGTTCGTGAGTGCTCAAAGCCATACAAATCATGCAGTATGTTCACATGAGATGGTAAGGTGTTGTGAAGTAGACCCTCCAGCTTAAGTTGTGAGCTGTTTCCTAATGCATTTCATATCCTGAAGGCCTCTTCTTGCTTTTCTAATACCTTGCTGAGTCATCCACTTAAAATCTTCTAATATCTGTTTCAGCAGTAAATAATATTTTACAGTATGTATTTTACTCTCTATTGTCAATGAAACTGGTTGTAAGTTGCAGAAGAGTCATGGGGAAGAGAGTCACTCCTGATGTGAGGCATCAGTGGGTTCCAGCTTTTCTTTCTGAAAATCTAGTGAAGTGGTTGACCGTACTTTGGGAAATGTTTCAGATCCAATCTTACGTATTGCATTTGAACTCACAAGTAATCAGCAGCTGCCCTTTGATACAGGCCAATGTTCACATCAAGTTCACATCACATTTCATCTCCTGGTAACTCTCTGGAAATAAATGTCATCTAGTCAGTCTACTCATCATGATTTTTTCCATTACAGGTTAGGCTACCATGTGACTGCCAGTTGATGTTTTAAAAGTATTTCACTACAAATTTTTTTCACTCTTGCTGTCTTGGAAAAAAATGGACATAACGGTACAGATTAACCTGATACAGTTTAACACCCTACACTGTTGGTAGTGAACAAAATACATTCCTTTTTCTTTATTTCACAAATAAACTTTAAATTAAATAGGAAATATTTTTAAATAACCTGCTTTAATGGAGAATATTAGAAATGTAACAGCATTGGACATTTGTAACTATTATCCACATGCAAATTCTACTGTTCTACGGCCATCACTATTTGCAGCAGTGTATTTCAGTTTTTCTTTTTATTCTGTTTGTGAATAGCTTGCTCTTGTAGTTGATTCCTGCAGGGAATTTCTATCTCAAACTTTCTTTTTAAAGGATATTTCCAATTCGTTTGGCAGTTTGTTTATGTGCTAGGATAAAGGAAGCATTTCATTTTCAGTAGAATAAATCCATTTTTACTTTATGAAGAAAATGTATTAAGGATGTCTAAGATCAATTTTTATAACCAAACTGACAGCAAAGATTGTCACAAATGAAAAAATATCTTTCTGCAGAGAAGAAAAACTTCGTAACTATTTGGTCATGAGTGTAAAGCCTTCAGTATGCAGCCTCCAAAGTAAAAAATGGATTTCCAGATATGTTTGTGATTATTGGTTTGTATATACTGAGAAGAAATGCAGTGGAAAAACTAGGAATAACTGTTTTTGTTAATGGTATCTATTATTTTACTCTGAAGAACCACAATTAAAGATATAATTATACACTGTAATGTCACACTTCTAATACTGGGGGGAAAGGCAGGTAGGAGTGAAGGGGCAAAAAATGTTACCAGACTCTGAGAATTTTGTCTGTTGATATGCTAATACAGGAAATCTCTTGTTCATAGACGATTTTTAAGGATTAAAATAATTTGTTTAAAATGAGTGATTACTGGAGTTATCTATTTCCAGCATGTATATTTTTCACATAGAAAACACAATAGAGGCTTTACCTTGACACCCGAAATGTTTCCTTCTTAGTTTCCAAATTTAGCTCTGTAGTGTCTAGAAGCAAGTGTACTGTGAGAAGTTAGAAGTAATCCCTGTAAGTAGACCATTTCCTTTATTGCAATCAGTATGAACTCAGAAAAACTTTTTATTGACTTGCTGCAGTTAGTAAGAGTTGTATTCAAATGTCATTTACAACAGAAGACCGTAGTTCATAAATTTCTAATGCAGTAATTCTAGTAATGCAAGTGCTTTTTGTCTTCAGAATTGATTTGCTTTAGTATTAAATATAAACTGTATGAAACAGGACTGATATACCTGGAGTTTCAGTATTTCCTTTTAGTTACTTTTATTGTTTATTCTTTACTTAACAAGAGCATTTCTTCATTGAATTTGCAAAGGTCATTTAAATAACTGTTCTCCAAAAGCAAACCCAAGAACTCATAATTAAAATCAATCTGTTGTCTAATCTTTGTCTTGACAGACTAACTGAAATATTACTCAGGGTAAGAACACTTGGTCTTACTGGTTTGTTCCACCAGTTCATTTCCAGACATGGAACCACATCTCTGATGAGGGTTCTATCTATATAATCTGGATTTCCCACATTCACAGGAGACATTACAAATGAGCTGCATTGCACAGGATTTCTGTTTTCATGTGTCTTCCACTGTGTTGGGAGGGCTGTTATTTGGCTGAGCTTGATGCAAAAGCATAGCTTTCACCCTTTCATAGCCTCCCACCAATCAGCCAGACAGTGTGTGGCTGTAACAGCAGGAGCGCAATGAGCCACCACCTGCAGTGGTGTGACTTCTTTTCACACTCTTTCACTTCACCTGAGCAAGGTGAACAGTAGCGCTGTCTTACAGAGCTAACATCTTCACCTGTTACTCTCTCCTGCTTATGAAGCTGTGGCAGAGACAGGTTTTCAACAACTTGTCACTTCTACCAGTCAAATAATGCTATACATATTCTCTGTTTACCTTTGCACTACAATTTAGTTGTTCAGCCCCGCTGAGAGAAAAGGACAGACTCAGAATAAAAAGTCAGAGGGACCGTGATATTAAGAGATCATTAAGAACAGATCTTCATTGGTAGACATAATCTAAAAAAAAAATGTCCTTACTCCTGGTACAGAAGTGCCTTAGCTCTCATTATCATAATTGTTGAGCTCTTATTTCAGCAAAGCTGCATGTTCCTGCCTGGTCATCCCATAGCACAGGCTACATCTGTAGCTTTCTAAGCAACAGGAATTTTGAGACTGGATGGAGTCCATGAGCAGTAAGTCATCATTGGTGGGAACAATTACTCAAATTACTGTTATTAGTACTTTTTGCATGAATGCAAGCAAACCGTAATTGACTTCAAAAAAATAAAGGAAGTATTTTTTGCTGAAACTGGAAACTGACAAGATCCTACAAGCACAAAAGCACAAAAAAAAAAAAAAAAAAAAAAAAAACCTTTTTTATTGTAGATAAGAGACCTTCAGAAGATGAACACTTTAAAACCTGTTATCACATTTTTTATTGAATTTCAGGTGTGTATGTTGTGAAGTGAGCTTTTTCCATTACAGTGTTCCTGATGCACATAACATTTGATCTGGAAAGGTAAATATGTTCTCAGAGTCTGTAATAGCAGAGAACAAAAGTCTTTCATTTCTCTAGTACTGCATTTTTCCATCACAAAACATTTAGGTGCCAAATAAACTCTTCTCTCAGATTAAATTAAAAAACTAGGCATTTCAATAACTTGTAAAAACAACAGACAGGTAAGACTCGTTGGACCTTACAGCCCATCTCCTTGCTTATATGAGTTTCCTCCTTACAGTACTTTTCTTCTCATCTTGCCAGTTTAGTCTGTTTAGGTTTTTTGCCAGTTTAGCATTTTAAGAACTTCCTTCAGAACTTCAGACATGTCCTGAAGGCTGATAGTTCATGGTGCTAGTAAATCTTCCCTCCTGCTCATATAAAACTGTGTACCCTTTCTATAACACTATGTATAATCCTCCCTTTCTTGGAGTTACACTGTCAATGTTTTGCCCCTGCTATCAGCCTGTGTATTATTCCTTAGCCACTTGTACTTCACTGCTGGGAGTAATTTCACTGAAGATATAGACACAACGTGTGAGAATAATAATGTCTCCCTGATTTTGATACAATTTCCAAAATTACTTGTTGCTTTTCAACATTTAAAGTGTTTCTCCTGTACTTGTCATTTTCCTTAAACAAAATGTTTCCTCACTCCTTCCCATAACTTAAGGACTGCTATTCCTCAAAATTTTCTACTTTATTTCTTTGATCTATAGTTAGTTTGTGTAATATCTTGTACAGATCAAGTTGCCCGTAACAAAACTCTCTATTACACTGTGGTATAGCTGACAATTTTCAGCCTTCAGTCTTCTCAATATGAAGTATCACAGAAATGCACATAAGTCTGTGAGTCAGGAAGATGTCTAAGATAAACTGAAATTCATTTATAATTAAAGGATAAAAACATACTTGTATAAAGAAAAAATCATTAAATCATGTATTTTTTTTCTTTTGTTCAGATGGCAAAACTTCAGAACCTTGAAAAAGCTTTCTCCCTTTGCTGCAGCGCATAATATTACTACTGCTGAAGTAGTATGAGGCATACAGCTGCCAAGCAGGCTTACAATGTTAAGGATGTCAAATGCTGTAGAATCAATTATAAAACCTTAAGCTTGAAATCTATTCCTGCTTGTGAAGTTTTCAGTTCACCTGTTAAACAACTACTAAAATAAGATAAATTCAGAATTAAAGGAAAGACATCAAAAGATGAAGATGTCTCTCCAAAGCGGTTTATTTTTGTATCTTCTCCAAAAATCAGAGTTAGTATACTGTTAACTACACAGTAACTCTGGATAGTTAATATTTCAAATGAATATAACCATGAAATATAGAAATATTGTAAAAATAACTTTCTTAGAAAGACGATGTTTACAATTATTTCCTACTTTATTCCACTAATTTTCTTTTCATATATACTTTGATTCTGTACTGTTAGTCTCAGATTTGCAACTGATATTCTATCAGTAAAGTCAAAATCAATTGCACAGACAATTTTTTCACATAGGCAAATTGCACAGATACTTGCATAGTAAATTTTTCTGATCAGCACCGGTGAGTTTTCCAAAAGATGCTACTGGGAAGCAGTTTGGTAGAGTGGAGGGACTATCCATTGGGTCCTGCATAAATAGGGTAAAGGAGGTCAGCTAATGCAGTGTCCATTGCAACGATTTAGTATCCATTTTCTCTCCATTATTTTAGCTTTTGCCCACAATTCACTTGCTGTCTGATCTTGAGGATTCTGATTCACTAACAAGTGGGACACAAGTACCATAGTATTTCTAGTGAACCATGTTTTGCTATGAAATTGAGTTCCAAGTATCTGTCAAAACCAGATTTGATACATGTATTATGAGTGTGCATGGTTTATATCTAAAATATGCAAAATTACCTCTTTGGGTTTAAGAGTTTTCTAATTCAGAGACTTAATATTTTATTCTTCTGTTCTTGCTGGCTGGGGATTTAGCTGCAGATAATTTTTTTTCAGCAAATATGTACTTTCCAAGAAGTAGAAATATTTTCACGAAAACATTCTGTAGAGTATTCTTTTGGCAAAAATCAATATGATTTTTTCAGGTTGATTTTACTCAGTAGGCAGTGAGTTAATTTTATTTTTACCTGGACTCAGTATGTCCTAGAAATTTCTTGCCTCTGAATATTGAGACAGCTGTAGCCTAAATTTAAAAATGGAACTTGCAGAGATAGTACACGGCTTAATACTCTCCTATATAGATGCATAGTACTGTAAATCATTGCAATCTCATTGTAAAGGTGGGCCAAAACTAAGTATTAGAATGTCAGAATTTCCTGCAGGAAGGGAGAGTTCACATTTCACTTGCCTCTGGTTTCTGGTTGCTTAATTGGCATCATTTGTTACAAGTAGCATTTACAAGCAAAGTGGGGTCATATATGGTACTGTGATAGAAATATAAAGTATATGCTGATCAAACTTTTTCTTAGAATTTCATAGAATACGAGTAAACATTTTTACTCCCAAGCAACCAATGCACTTACCTGTATGTTGTCATCTGAGAATTAGGTCTACACAGGGAAACTGTTAGCTGGAGAAATCCAGCCAAACTTGCTACACATGGCTGATTTCTTTTTGTTGTGCCAGGGAATCCTGTGTGCAAACCCTCGTGGTTGGAAGAGATCTGAGAAGCCTCAGGGATTCTGCTGAAGTACCCTTGGGGTTCTCAGATGGACATACAGAGGCAGAAGAAAAAGTAAACGAAAAACTGGCAGCAAACCAAGATAAGCGTTCAAGTGAAGGGGGCAGGCCACCTTCAGCACTTCTGTTGTTTCTTGGTTTGTTTGTTTCCAACAAACATCTTTAGCATTTGGCACTCTGTAAAAGGAACAGGAAGCTTCTAGCCTTTGTGTGTAGGATCTCTACTACCACCTAAAAAATCCTCATCAGCTGAATTAGTAACCATGAAAGAAGACAGTGGGAAATTACCGCAGCCTCACTCCTAAATTTATCCAAAATAGTAGGAATTTGGGAATTACACATTCTGCTTAGTGTAGTACAGCGGGTACAACAAAATAAGGCAACTTGGGCAACTGCAAGCATTAAGTATGAAGGAGGAATTTGGGGATGCAGTTTGCTTCTTCCTCAGATTTGCTGAAGCCATATTCAAGGTTAGATTATTACTAATCTTGCACGGGTGCTCAAGGCAGAAAGGACAGAAACTGCAAAAAGCTGCTGCCTCCCTATTTGTGCAGAGATGCAGTTCCAGCTGCTGCTCTCCCTGACTCGGGTAGTTGCAATACAAGTGCTGAGAGAGGTACCAATCACTTGAAAAGTAACAAACTGAGCAAAGCCTGTTATTTCTCAACAGTGAATGCACCTGTTATGCCTGGGTGGAGTATACTCTGGAATAATTCTTCAGGGAGCAAGTAAGGAATCTCTGTGCAGCCTGCGTCCTCAGGATGGGAGACAGCTAACTATGCGCTACAGGAAAGCACTTAAATTCCAGCGAATTTATTCCTCTCATTGAAAGATACAGAAGAATAATAAATCCTTTAGTAGAAACTCACTGATATAAATATTGTGTTGCTCCCAGAATAGTTGCAGTTGGATGACTACATGTAGTAGATCTTTGGAGTCCTTATCTTCCTATATTATTTCCCATTTCACTTATGTCTTATAAAAAATGGCTGTGAAAAAACAAAATCTGGTGTGTATAAATAGTACAAGAATATTATGCCAGCGATAAAAAATATATATAACCATTCTGTTCTAGTTTCATGAATATTCCATAATCACTAAGAAGACATCCTAGAAGAGCTGCATACGTATGTGCATATGAATACACATACTGTCACATGCATGCCTTCACTCCTAACTGATATGCCCAGTCTTGACTAACCTATCCCTGATAATAAACTGCCATTAACAGGAGTTAAAGATATGGTGTGAGAGAAAAGAGGCAATCTTGCCAGCAGTCTCTCTAAATGCACATATACATTATAGCACCATCAGTAGTAATAACTCCCATAAGCAAAATATATTAAACTGTCCTCTCTTTGCTCCTGTTATGGTGTACTTTTAACTTTCCCAAATCTATTTTTCTAAGTAAGGTGGAGCGTGTGTATGTGTTTGTATAAATGTATAAATGCATGATTTATTTATCCCTGGCAAGGGTCAAACTGTTGATCTGGTTTATACATATCTACTGCCACACTGGAAAAGTAAAAGATAAAGTCTGGGAGAGGAATAGGTTTTACTCAAGAATTACATCTTCATTCATTGCTTAGGAGCAACTTGGTTTAGACTTAATCAACTTTTTTAAAAAAAATTACGGACTGATAATATAGCAAAATTTGTTTCACGGAATCTTTGAACTAAGGCAGTGGGTGCAATAAGGGGCTTTGATACTACATCTGCAGTTACTGGAGATGGTCAAACTTTTAAAAACTTTAATGTGTCAGATCAGGCTTCAAAATAAATTGCTAGGTGAGTAATACTTGTTCTACTTTTCAAACATGCTAAATACATTTATTCCCATTAATGTAAACTTAGAAACTAAATCTAAAACCAAAGAATTAATGAAAAAAAATCCACAACAGTATATGGGTAATAACCAACCAGTCAGTTGTAACTGACTCTCTGCTCTGACAAACTTCCTTTGCCATTTGAACTGGACCCAAATCCTACCTGAGTATACAATTACCCAAAACTGATGCTTTCCCATTAAATTTTTCTAGGTGCTATAAGTGGGGCTGGGTGCTGCTAGCATGAGTGTGGCTGTGATTGTCCCCCTTACACCCCTTCCTGTCTGTGAAAATACTCATGTCGCTCCAGCACTGGCATCTGCAGAGCTGTGCGTAGAGGTCCATGATAATGTTCCAGAACATACTGGAGTTACACCTTCATTCTTTAGGTAAAGATGTGCCTCTTTCACTTCAAGTCCCTATTTCTGCAACTCAGCAGCCACAGGGGAACAGCTTTGGGCTGTCTGCCTGCCACCAACAGAGGTGACCAGACACCAGTTCAGGGTTGCTTTGCAGAAGGGTGGCAGTCTGAGGAAATGGTTTCCTCCTGGATATAAAACAGAGCTCCAACACCATGAGCTATCAAGTTGGAAAAGTTGCCAAGTATGGGTGAGGAGGGAATTCAAGGACCTGGACAGTTGGCCTTGCTGGGAAATGTGTTCTGTCAAAAAAAACCTGGCACAATATTAGCAGCATTACCTTTAAAAAGTTAGCACTGTAACACCTTGCTTCGTTGCAGAAGGTGGTCCATGACTTCTGTCATATTGCTTGTTATAATTCTGCTGGATTTTCTAATAAGGTTTTCAATCCATATGAAACTATTTTTTATGTTTCCTTGGAAAGAATAATTTGCAGTATTTAGAGAGCCTAAAAAATAAAAGACAAAAATGAAATGAAAAAATAACAATTTTTTGAGAGTTTAGGAAATGAAAAATCAATTACATAGACACAGTGCACTTGTAAATAATTATAGGTCAGAATAACCTTGCCAATTAAATAAATGTGCTTTTTTTTTTTCTATTAGATAAGTCAACTGAGGCACTAAAAAGTTAAAAGCCAAGATCTTAAAACAATGTTTATGTGAGTCTGTAGCTTGATGTTCATCTTGAGGCATCTTTGGTCTTGATGTTCTGGACTTGTAAGAACTTTTCATAGACAATAGCTCAGAATGAAATCTAGCCTTAGGACCTTTGAAAATGAGGAATTTAGTTTCAAAGTCATATAATCACTGTCAGAACTAGGGGAAAAAAAAAAAAAGTTTGGTTGACCTGACCCTCAGCAGTGCTAGGGATGTCAGATAGGACCACTTCTTCCCTTCTCAAAAGGCCATGTGGCAGAATCACCTCTTTGGAAGTATTGGAATTTTAGCCCTAAAATTATCACTTTAACTTCTTTCTCCTTAAAAGCTGATTAATTCATCCAAAAAAAAAACCCTGGGACTTTGGAAAATGTTCAGCTCCAACTAGTTATATGAGGTTTGGTTTTAGTTATAATCCAAATGAGAATGATGTGAGTATGTGTTGCAGTTGTAGGTCAGTACTTAAGTGCCATATACCACATGTTAATGGTTTCTAAAAACATATGTGTAATTAGCATAATATTATATCTGATTCTGGCACTGGATATTATTCCACTATTTTCTCTAGTGGTTTACTCATATATATCGTGTCAGAGATTTCTTTTACATCTTTGAAGTGTTGATGCTTTAATACCTTTGGTGATGGTTCTTCTAATTCTTCAGGTTTGATCAAAAATGAGTGCTATTAGATCAATCCTTCAGTTTGGGCATGTATACCATTAAGAGGACCAAGGGAGACCCACTGTCATCATGTAATTCAGCTTGTTTTCCTGAGCCTCCTGCAAAGCCTTTTAGGTCAGTACTGCAATAATGCTTGATGGAAAAAAAAATGTCTGATGCTTGATAAAAAGCCTTTTTAAAAAGAGACTGAAAAACTTTACTTTGAACATTTCTAATGTGATTGTGTATGCACCTCAGTGGAATAACAGATAACAACACCTGTAAGACTCACAGATAGAGCTGGCCAGAAAGCTTCAGATACAGCAGTTTCCACTGCTAAATACATTTTTTCAGAAAATGGAAGACTTTCTCTGGAATATAGTGATTCTACCAAAATTTTAGATGTTCAAGGAATCTAAATGCATTATGTAGACTACTAATTAATTAACTACTGATATTTTAAAAATTTAAATATTTAAAACATTTTATGACATCTTCAAAATAAAATATTTTGACACTGAAGTAACTTTTCCACATTACCAAAATTGAAACCTGCTTGGATTCCAAATTAAAAAAAAAAAAAAAAAAAAAAAAAAAAAAACCTTCCAAATTTGGACTATTAGCTTTTCATTCCAGCCAAAAAAAGGGAACAATTCCTCTGAAAAAAAACAGGATTTTTGACATGCCCAGTTTTACCCATGGTCTGTCCTGAGCTGCTTCAACCATTCTACTAAATGAATCTTCAAAGCTTACTCTGCTCAAAGTCATGGGTTTTATACAATTTTTACACTGATAAGCCCATATACTTTTTTGCAGTGTCATGAAGAATACTGGGAAAAACTCTGCAACTGGAAAGTTGTTTGTCAAACTACAGTTTTAGAAGTCCAGGTGCATTTTACCCTCCCTTTGCCTGAAGATAATAATTAATTATGGCCTCAGGGATGCCTGGAAACCAAATCTACTTTCACTGAGCTAAGAAAATGACAACTGTCTTTAGATGTAGCCAGTATTTTTTCTGTAGTTCATAGAACACCATTTTGAAGCCATGAATCACAAAATTATATGTACAGTAGATTGTAGATTCTGAAAAGCTTCAGTAGAAACAGGTAAAACTGAAAGCCAGAAAGGAAACATTTTCCATGCTGAGGTCTGGAAGCAGCCAGACTTCCTGTAAGTTCAAGATATTTATTTCATCAGAGATATAAATTACATTGGAGATGTGGGACCCATACCTTTCAGATAAGCTACTGAAATTATGTGGCAGAGGCTTTTTGTGGTATTCAAGAAAGCAATTGTTGACTCACTATGATTTGTTGAATTCTCTGTTCAGTATGTCTTGTCATCCTGCAACCATGCAATGGCTAAGGACATTAAAGGGCCTCCACCAGGATTTGTGCATTGGTTGTGTAAGAAGCATCTGTATTTGGTTCAGAAAATCTCCTTCCATTTGATTTGAGCAAAGTGCTGTCAAATCTTCAGGAGAAGATGTAGCACAGAGGGACATCTCCTTAACATGTACATGTTGACTGGGCATTCCCAGCGGCTGGTGTTGAAAGGGCAAAGTGCTCAACAGTAAAATCGGCAGGATTAATTTCCTTGAAATCTTAAAAGCAGCTGTGTAAAAACAACATGTCACTCAAATTTTGTTTTGTTTAGTTCTAAAATTGTGTAACATTGCATTCAGGTTGCTTTATTTTTCAGGCTTATTAGTCATGACTGTGTGTGTGGTCTCTGCAGGAAACATACTCTCTACAAAGATAGTAGATTTAGGCACATTAAATCTGTAGCAGATTTAAATGGATTTAAGAACGTGCGTACATAAAGAATTTATTTAAATGCTTCTCTTAATGACGACCATATTTTAATTAGGATCACAAGACTGAGGGTCACATCATGGATTATCTAATCTACACTCCTGTTTCCATCAGACAATTCTCTTCAGAAATGTTTTGTGCTCCACCTTAAAGTTTCAAAGGTTTTATGGTTTTGTTACCACAGCTCTGATTTGGACAGTGATTTGGTTTGGTTTGCTTTGATGTGGTTTGGTTTGGTCTCCAGTAAAACCTTATTATTGGCCAATCTACAGCTATATATAATGTGTGATAATTTGAATATCAATTCAGCAGATCAGTAGGCAATCATAATTTTCAAAAACTGTTGGTGAAGGAAGATGTATCAAAATCTTAGAATGGGATTATCAAACATAACTACAGATATAAAAATATGTGGGAATCCTGCATGTAGTCAAAAACATGCGGGAAGCAATTGTTGAACAATACACCAGCATTTATTTTTTTAACAAAACTTGAAATATCTTTAGAGTGGCAGGTCTGGGCAGGAAACAAAAATCAACCTCTGGTTTGGGTTTTGGTCTGTTCTTTCCTTTATTTATGATATAGCTGTGTAACAGACCTCCATTCAAACTTCTGCTTACAAATGATTTATACATTCTGTAAAAAATAATGAAATTATAAATTTGACAGACTGAATAAGGTCCTGCTGACCCACAGAGGATGTATGAAATGTAGTGAGGGTGCAACTACCTCAGCCCACAGGCCAATGCAGAGGGCATTTGTAGGGTTGAACGCAGAGCTCTGAGGAGCGAAATGTTTTGCCAGTGATCCAGCTGGTTTCTTGCACTCAGGCCAACATCCATCTAATCCCTGACTGATGCACATAGTTCAGGACTCAACCACCTCTATTAGTCCAGTGGTGAATTGCTACATGATCAGTTGTCCTCATCATTCTCTGCAAAAACAGCTAGTGGTATATGCTACCGGTTCTCTTAAAAAAAAAAAAAAAAAAAAAAAAAAAAAAAAAAAAAAACAAACACCAAAGTTGCTTATTATGTATATCCCACACACTCAGATCTTGGCTTGCACAGAAGGTCAAATATCACTCAAGCATATAGACAATAACAAGCTTGCAGATCATTATTTTCCTGCTGGGTAGTTAAAATGTGGAAAATATAGCAAAAACTTTTGGTGCATTATATCTTTTTTGCAGTTTTGATGCAGTTTATTAATGAATTGCCCAGAATCCATTCTGTAAGCTACAATTCTAAACTTGTAGGGAAGCAAACACTTCTATATGGACAAGCATATTTGGAAATGATTGTTTCCTGTTGAGTACATTTTGAATGAAGACATAAACGCTGTCCTTCATTTACTCTGAGCCAGACTTAATATCATTTTTGCAGAAAAGAAACAATTGAAAAATAATCCTTCTTTGCCACTGTACACTTTATGAACTTATTAGCATCTGTGAGTTATTAGAATAAATCACAAATAAGAACAGTAGGTTTTAATTCCTGTTTTGCATGAGTGGAAATGAGTTGAAAGAAAAACGAGAGGTCAATACAAATTTGCAGAAAATTGCATTAACACAGATATAATGGATCTCCCAAGTGTATGTATATTTAGAAGAGATTAGGGTGAAAATCTTACGGCAAAAAGAAGAATTTTTTAAAAAAAATTTGTTATTGAAAAGACTGAATCCAGATCTGTTAAGAGCATGATAGTGCATAGCAGCCTGGAAGTGAAGAATTCGAGTTGTTTAGTGGAAGCCTGATGGGGACAGAAGAGTCTGACCAGGGAGCCTCCGAGCACCCACGACTGGCTGCACTCAGGGCCAGTGGGAGTCTCCCATGCAACACCCCTTGCAGATTAGGTTTCAGGCTTTGCTGGTTAACAGCAGACACATAGAGAGAGATCTTGCAAAGTCCCATCAAACTGGCTTGATAAATACCAATTTATTAATCCAGTTGATGGCAACTTTTTACATTGCTGAATGATCTGAATGTCCGCACTGACTTTGCTTACACTGCCCATGTCCGTGCTACTGAACATGAGCAAAGGGAGCAGAATTGGGGTCCTGTTGGGTGGCTGTTCTGATCAGGTGTGATAGCATCACTCAAGAGCTGTGAAAGTATCACTATTCCACCTGGATTTCTCAAATCAAATTTCATCTAGATATGCAAACTAAGGTTTGATATTTACCTGGCTTTAAGGAAAAGGTCAAATTAAATAGCTATTAGCTACTTCCTATTAGCTCTAAGGAGTTTTCTTCCGAAGACATGAATATGTCTTATGGAATCATTCAATTGGGACTTGGACATCACAAGTAGGTAAATGGATTTTATACCCATTTATAAAAATGAGGGATTAAAGTGACTTGCAGAATGACACACCAGTGACTCCCATTAGGAACAGAGCCTAGTGTAGCCTGTTGACTTCTCTAACCATGCAGGACTGCATCTGTGTGTGTACATGCACACACAAGGGACTCTGTGCTTATGTATATACAGGGGAAGATGTTTGAATGGATCTTTTATTTGGGAAGTGTTGACCTATGAACAGGTTTTTACAAGTTCAAGGAAACGAAACTGGTTGGTTGACTGATTTGGAAATTTCTTATATGTTAGAAGAAAAAAAGTAACTTTCTAATTCCTAAAGTAAGAAGAACCTGATTGACATCCACTTCTAATATGCACCTACTAAACAATTAATTGATCTGAATTTGCTTCTGTCAGTTAAAGTGGACATTACAGTGAAAATTACTTAATGGAAAAATCTGCTTTGAGGAAACCTTCTAATGGAGAAAATATTTTTGTAGACTCCCTAAGGTTTGCAATAACACATTCCTATTTAATATCAATTTAGATTTTTTTTAAAAAGTTATGAGTGAAGATTATCTTATGGATATGAATCAGACTGAGAGATGGCCAAGTACTTTGTGCAGGCAAGAAAATTAATGTTATGTAGTAAAGGGAAAGGGGTAATAAAGGGAAAGCCACAAGGATTGGTAACTAAGGATGAGGAAAAGGCTGAGGTGCTCAACACCTACTTTGCCTCAGTCTTTAGCAGTGGAACTGGCTGTTCCCCGGACACCAGCCTCATGAGCTGGGAGATGGGGAGGGGAAGCAGACTGAGGTCAGCACAGTTGAAGAGGACGTGGTCAGAGACCTGCTGCACCACTTGGATGCACACAAGTCTGTGGGACTGGATGGGTTACACCCAAGGGTGCTGAGGGAGTTGGCAGATGTGCTCACCAAGCCGCTGTCCATGATTTACCTGAAATCATGGCTAACTGGGGAGGTCCCATTGGACTGGAGGGTGGCAAATGTGACACCACCTAAAAGAAAGACAGAAAGGAGGATCCAGGAAACTATAGACCTGTCAGTCTGACCTCGGTGCCAGGGAAGGTCATGGAGCAGGTCATCTCGAGTGCCATTAAAACTCATATAATGGACAACCAGGGGATCAGGCCCAGTCAGCATGGGTTTATGAAAGGCAGGTCCTGACTCACAAACCTGGTCTTCTACAACAGAGAGACCTGCTTATTGGATGAGGGAAAGGCTGTGGATGTTGTTTACCTTGACTTTAGCAAGGCCTTTGACACCGTTTCCCACAGCATTCTCCTGGCAAAACTGGCTGCTCGCAGCTTGGATGGGCACACACTTTGCTGGGTAAAAAACTGTCTGGATGGCCGGGCCCAAAGAGTTGTGGTGAATGGAGTTAAAACTGGTTGCAGCTGGTCACGAGTGGTGTCCTCCAGGGCTGGGTTTTGGGGCCACTCCTGTTTAACATCTTTATTGATGATCTCGACGAGGGGATCGAGTGACCCCTCAGTCAGTTTGCAGATGACCCCAAGCTGGGTGGGAGTGTTGATCTGCTCGAGGGTAGGGAGGCTCTGCAGAGAGACCTGGACAGGCTGGAGCCATGGGCTGAGGCCAACTGCAGGAGTTTCCATAAGGCCAAATGCCGGGGGCTGCCCTTGGGCCACAACAACCCCCAGCAGCGCTACAGGCTTGGGGAGGAGTGGCTGCCAGTCAGAGGGGGACCTGGGGGTACTGATTGACAGCTGGCTGAACAGGAGCCAGCAGTGTGCCCAGGGGGCCAAGAAGGCCAATGGCATCCTGGCTTGTGTCAGCACTAGCGTGGCCAGCAGGGACAGGGAAGGGATCTTACCCCTGTACTGGGCACTGGTGAGGCCGCCCCTCGGTTCCTGTGTTCAGTTTTGGGCCCCTCACTACAAAAAGGACATTGAGTGACTCGAGCGTGTCCAGAGAAGGGCAACAAAGCTGGTGCAGGGTCTGGAGCACAGGTCGTACGGGGAGCGGCTGAGGGAACTGGGGGTGTTTAGTCTGGAGAAGAGGAGGCTGAGGGGAGACCTCATCGCCCTCTACAGCTACCTGAAAGGAGGGTGCAGAGAGATGGGGATGAGTCTCTTTAACCAAGTAATAAGTGATAGGACAAGAGGTAATGGCCTCAAGTTGCACCAGGGAAGGTTTAGACTAGATATTAGGAAGCATTTCTTTCCAGAAGGGGTTGTTAGGTGTTGGAATGGGCTGCCCAGGGAGGTGGTGGAGTCCCCATCCCTGGAGGTGTTTAAGAGTTGGGTCGACATAGCGCTGAGGGATATGGTGTAGTTGGGAACTGTCAGTGTTAGGTTAATGGTTGGACTGGGTGATCTCCAAGGTCTTTTCCAAACTAGACAATTCTGTGGTTCTGTGATTCATTCTCCGATTACTGCTAAAATGAGGCATCCCAGAATCCTGCCTTGTTTGTGGGCGTATCAGTTATCCCCATACATTTTGTTAGCAGTGCTGATTTTCTTTCCACCTATGTCTTTAGATTATGGCTGGTGCTCCCTGCCTCTGAGGCGTGGACTGTTAAGCACAGCCAGCTGAGCTTTGGTTACTCAGATTCATGGCTTCCAGGTTTGATCTCTTGTTCTTCTGGCTGGCTTGATTTCTGACAGAGGTTTCAATGAATAAATGAAAAAACCTTGCAAATATCACTGACAGTCTGAAGTGAACTCTGATATGCTCTATAGTGAGGGCTGTTACTGGGAAGTGACTTTGTGATATTTACTGCAAAGCATCCCAACCCAGCAGTGCACCTGGATAAGTTGCAGCCAACTGAAAGCACAGTGAAGTTAATGCTTGGAAACTTGGAGTTCCGATTGCACACCTGGGACCCTGCTGCACTGGCTGCTCATACCTGGGTTTTTTTGTCACACACAGAGAGTAAAATCCCAGTCTTTCATCTCCTTGGGGTAACGAGGGCTCCCAAGCGTTTTATTAGCTCTAGAGATTTTGTGCACTGTATAAGGCAGTGAATCTCTGAATGTGAACTCCCTATAAGCCACAACTCCATCATTCCCTGAAAGTGTTCTGTAGTAGGGACTGTATTATGGCTGAATCTTTAAATGTCTTCCATTTCCGTCCTCTGACCCCAGTATCTCTCTTTTTTCCTTCCTACATTAGGTGTTATGTGTCACCCCCAGTTCCAGCTGACATTCTCTTTGCCCATGTCAGGAAGCCTGCATATGTATTCATGTGTCTTCATTTTGTCTTCCTCCAATGGCCAAATTTTGCAATCTCAGTAATATTAAGGCTTTTTTAATTTTTTTTTTTTTTCATATTACAAAATAAGATGGGTGAGAAGCTTTGCAAATGTGCTAAATTACTCAAATGGAAAAAAGAAGTTGAAATTACAAACAAAATGTGTTGAAATAAACTCTGTGAAATATTGCAGCATTGAAATTAAGGACGATATTTCCAGTTACATCATCATTTATTATTTCCCAGCTCACATTTTTACAAGTAGAATGCACATTTTTATTTCTGCTTCTCAGAAAAGCTTTTCCTTTTTTTATGAAAGGAAAAATAAGTACTGATGTGTAGAGAGGCTCTAGTGAAAAATTGATTCATCTAGGGCCTATAATTTGAAAATTATTTCTAATAGCAAAAAGCTATGTGGTTCATTGCACCTTTTTGAATAAGGTCATGGGAATGAAACACTAGAAACTTATTTCTGCTGACACTTCGCATCTCAGAAATTGTTTCCTCTGGTTCACTAATGAATCTTTATTTTGTTTTGCCCTTGTCTGACAGAATTTACCTCTACCTTGGTAGGAAAAGTTACTTCCTCCTGGGAGTAAATGAATGATAAAGGACAGATGAAAGGGCAGAAATGTACAAGTGCCATCAAAATCCTCATTTTTGAATTTTAATAGGCTGCAGCTGCAGACGTGGAACATTTCTTCTGCAGTTGAAAGCAGAGCCAGTATGGAAATATTGATAGGTTTACATGAATCCTAAAGAGTGGTAGTTTATTTGTATTCACTAATAAACTGGAGCTTGGAGGGTACTGACAGTATGGATACATTTTCAGCTGGAAACATCATGAAACAGCAATAAAGATTAGCGGGAGGGATTAATGGGAAAACAGACATTTGGAAAAGCAAGTTCAGATCAAAACAGTCTCCAGTGACAATTAAGCACTATTCTCCATTTCAAAAGCTAAGGTAAATATTAATACATAGGAGAGTGACCAATTCAGAACTGTCCCTTGTGGATACATTTTGCCTTTTGAAAGTCTTGCCAGTTCTCTGGCAACAGTTAATATTATTATCAATAATTTAGTTAATATTACTTCCTTCAAGATCTTAGAATTCCTGTATGAATTCATAATTAATCACTAACTTTAGTAGAAATGCAGGTAAACTGAATCCCTGAAATTGGGTCACATTTACTGATTAAGGGTAGGATTTCTGAAAAAGTTAGAGACACTGAATGCTAAATGCCTATTCAAAGTCAACAGGTACTTTTCAGTGATGGATAAGTACTCCCAATGCTTTAATTTTCCTTAAGAATTTAGTTTAAAAATTTATCATTGGCACACACTATTGAGAATGGCAGGGAAATCCACCATTTTGATGGTAAAATCACAATACAGCAAAAAACCTAGAAAATCCTGCTGTGTGCTCTATTGATGATAGAGCAGTTCAGTTAAATCCTTCATCTCAGTGGTGTAGACATGAAGTAGATAAAACCACCCTCAGATGCCATTATAACTGGGCTGATACATCTTAGTTTTTCCCCCTCATAGTGTTTCAAACCTTATATGATGGAGTTTGTCACTATTGGAAGTACTCATACACATGATAACTGGTTCTGACTTAATGTAGACCAAATGCACCTTGAAAACATAAATAAATGGTGTGTATTTTAGTGATGTTAAGTAATATACATTATTGATTTAAAACAACTGTATTCAGGGACCAGAGCAGTTGTTTCTTATCTCTCTGCTCAGAATTGCTAACATTGGTTTGATAAAAAATTCCACTTTTATGTCTCCCAGAAATATTAATTTTGATTGTGCAGAGATCCCTCTGGCATAAGTATTTGGTCTCTGAAAGGAGACATCAGCCACTGATTATGAATCCACCTAAGAGCAGGACAGGGATGCTGAGCTGCCTCATGTTCAAAAACCCCTTAAAAGTTGCTTCCAGCTGTTATACCACTGCATCACTATGTCACTGTTTGACCCCTCTAGTTGGACTGTATTACAGTGACACGGGTCCTGCATTCCTATTCACAGCTATAGTTCAATTTACTGTTACAAATTCAAATTAGTCTTCTTGTGCTACAAGGGAAAACAATACATCCTCCTAATGTGAGTGACTTTGTCCTAATATGTCTTCTTTGAAAGCTCACACTATTGAAATAATTTGGACAGGGTGAAACTGTCAATATAATCAGTACTCAGGAGATAAGCCTTTAGGGCAGAGACAGGGTTGACACACAGTTAAGGCTGGGGGGAGTTTATGGTGGAGCTTGAGCATCTTGTTGTATTTTTTGCCCTCCACATTCTCTTTAACATTTTTTAAAAGAAATATCAAAAGCTCTCTTAGGCCAAAACATTAATTGCTAAAAACTGCTTTATTCCTCAGAGACTAGGGATACATGTTGTTTACCTGACCACTGATCTGATGTTTCTCATCATCTGTAGAGTCAAGAGGGATTTATCACAGAATCATCTAGGTTGGAAAAGACCTCGAAGATCATCCAGTCCAACCGTTAACCTAACACTGACTGTTCTCAACTACATCACATCCCTAAGCACTATGTCAACCCAACTCTTAAACACCTCCAGGGATGGGGACTCCACCACCTCCCTGGGCAGCCCATTCCAACGCCTAACAACCTGCTCTCTAAAGAATTGCTTCCTAATATCTAGTTTAAATTTTCCCTGGTGCAACTTGAGGCCATTGCCTCTTGTCCTATTGCTTATTACTTGGTTAAAGAGACTCATGCCCAGCTCTCTGCAACCTCCTTTCAGGTAGCTGTAGAGGGCGATGAGGTCTCCCCTCAGCCTCCTCTTCTCCAGACTAAACACCCCCAGTTCCCCCAGCCGCTCCCCGTACGACCTGTGCTCCAGACCCTGCACCAGCTCCGTTGCCCTTCTCTGGACACGCTCGAGTCATTCAATGTCCTTTTTGTTGTGAGGGGCCCAAAACTCAACACAGTCATCGAGGTGTGGCCTTGTGACATAGAAGTTTTTGTGTATAAACAACTTTGAGCTCTGCTGCACTACCAAGGGAAGCAAAGCAGGGAACAGTAGTTGGTTTTTGTTTGTATGTCTGAGAACAATTGAAGTACACTGAAGAAATCAGGATGCAGGATCCTTGTAGCTACAAGGATTACAAAAAAAAATCCCTCTTTGCTAGAAATGCCATGCATAAATACAGCAGCTCAGGCAGATTTCTACACTGTTCGGTCTTGACTGGCTGTTGCTGGCAATAATCATACAATGCAACAGTTTTTGACCTCCTGAAAACCAAGGTTTTTCAAATGTTAACACAATATTCACATGTTCACTTTCATAATAACAGTTATATGCCTTGCACATCACTTTTGGACTAACGCATGAAAATTATTAGTTATCGCTAAAATACGAATGTCACTTAAAGAGAAAAGATAAAGAAGCCATTCAGGATGTGGACTCCACTCTCTTATCATATTTCAGCACAGACCCAATTGAGGAGCCAGTTCAAGTTTCCTTCCACCTGCCCCCTCCTCCTGTATTTCATGTGCATACAGATAAATCCAGACAATGCATTTTTCTTGTGCCAGTGGGTTTATTAAGATACTGTACACTCACTCCCTTTCAACAGCCACTGCCTCCCAAGTAACAGGGATCTGCTGGGGCTCTCAGCACAGCCAGCACCAGACTGGATCTGTTAGCTGCCTGCTGGTATCACTGGGGGTATCAGTGTATCAGATGGACCACTGCTTATCTGTGCCTTTCTTCTGCTACAGCAGTTCACTGATGTGAGGATAGGCCTGGGAACAACTTGCTCTTCTTTTTCTCGACTGTCATTTTTAATGTCTTCTTGCTTTACTGAGTTTATGTTTTCCCCACCTCCCTTCTCTCATAAGCCGATACTGAATCAGAGAGGTCCCATGCAAGGACTATTTCAGGAGCAAGCACTGTGTCTTTGGTCAGACACTTGCTCTGCAGCAGCTGGAGTGGCAGGACGAAGGACTTGACTCAGAGGTTCCCATGTTTATCTGCCATCACCTGGCCTCAGCTCGCTGCACCAAGTCACTGGCTCCTTCGAAACGCCTGGTCTCTTTGGAAACCTGATTCTCTTTTTAGCTCTGTTCTTCATGCTACTGTACCAAGCATCTGCAATCAGATCTCAGTCTCAGCTAAAATGGTGTAAAACTGAAGTAACTGGGTGAGGGATTTATTTATTATTTTATTTATTTATTTAACACAAGGTGTGGGCTTCCTGAAAGTCAAGGAGGCAGTGTGCCTTCTTCCTTCTCTTTACTAAGGTCATCACTGGCACTTTTGCTGTCACATATATGAGAAATAAGACATTGCTTTTATTTATAATATATGCCAAAACAACTCTGTGCGTTTTTCTTGATCTGTAAAATTCTGATATTATTATTAGAACCCTTGTTCTTCCCTTCCTACTCTTTTAATTTGTATTTCTACTGTGACAAACAAAAGTTTAGATTCTTTAGGATAGTTGCATTTTTTCCAGCAGCTCTCAAGCATTATTTTTCTTGCGTAATTCTGAACAATGCACCACTGTACACCTTTATTCCTTTAGAAGGGGGTTACATGCCACAGATGTTCTTGACATCTTCACTCTGTTACACCTGGACTCCTCTCCTAACTACAGCTGTGGTTGTAATAACCTCACTTTCTTACAGAGGAAGCCATGAGGGCTACCATAGGAAGAGGGGACTGATGACAGAATTGCTGGTCCAACTAATGGAAATGTCTTTTTATTTCAAGTGATTTTGTTGCTACGTGGAGATACAAGAATCCTTTACCCAAAAGAAATGATTGCCTACATGCCTTCCCTGCTTTCCATGCTGACTTCAGCTTCCCATATGGAGTTACCAGATTGCATCTCAATAACCTTTTAACCATGTTCTACCTATTCAGTTTTTTACCTTCTGTCATTACTTCCAGTATATTTTATAATATATGTTCCTTTTATCTCAATCCAGATTGTTGTTGTTTGTATGATGAAATTTCATGCAGGGCTCCAGGAGCTTCTAACACACAAGCATTCACAAGAACATGCAGTTTATGATAATAATTTACTTTTCCCCTAGTACCCCAGCCCTGGGTTCAAACCCTAGCTGCACCTCTTCCTCTCCAGAGGACATCATCCCCTGGCCCACAGGGCAGGTTTTTTAGGAGAACACAATGACACTGACTTCTCTCTGAACACAGGGAACCAGCTCACAAGTCTTGCAAACCGGGACTACTGAATTTAAAATTTCTCTGGGAGCTGTTGTCAGGTCATGCAGGCAAACAAGAGGCAGAGCCTATACTGTCCTTTCTACAGGAAACCTTTCACCCTGCAAGAAATGGGAGAATAGGGTACCAAGACCAGCAACTGAGGTTTCCATTTTTCCTTTACTCTGCTGTCCACCAGCAGAAATCCAAAATCCATTTACCTCATCTGGAGTCTCTTGTTCATGGATTGCTGCAGATACTTACCTAATTAAGACTTCTCAGTCTTAGGAGCTTTTACCCATGTGTCACTACAGGACTGCCAAGAAAGATTAAAAAAACAACAAACAAAATATCCTCCTGAATGGCAACCCAACAGGGAATTCTTTTCTGATCCGAAAAACTAATCGGTCAGATAGGTCCACAGAGACCTGGAAGTACAGCTCACTGGCAAACCAAGTCATAAAGTGGAGCAGCTGGAAGATAAAGGCAGATGAATGGGAGGAAATACTTAATACTTAATGAAGCATTAATACTTCTTTTGGGGGGCAATGGGACTCGGTGGAACCACATGCACTGTGCATCTCTATTCTTAATTCAAGCATTAAAATTCCTCTGACCTTACAGGGCAGGAGGTATTTTTTCTAGCTTTCCACTTCCTTCCTGGCAGTAACATATTCTACGTGTCATTTGAGCAACCCGATCAAAGCTAGGACTCCTGATTTTAAGACTTTTGATGATTATCCTGGATCATAGTGGGTTTGCAACATTCAGGTTTTATAGGCTTGAAAGAGCAAGTACAAACAATCACGAGTCCACCTCACCTTATTTTAGAAACAAAATCCTGTTACTTAGATAGCAACCTTTACAGCTAAAGTAATTATATCACCATGTCTTTCTATTTGCCATGTCAGAATACGTGAATCCTCAGAAACAGCAACAAGGAGGGAGTGCAGAGTACCATGAGTGTATTAGCTAGATAGTGAGTAGAAAACATGTAGTGTAGTAGATGAATATATAGTTGCTGAATTTAAAAAAGGTTCTTTTTTTGTTGATTGAATGATTTTAACCTCTTAGAAGCACATACAGACAAAAACCTGCAAAGATATAGTTCAAGATCATTCTTTTTACAAAAATGCATATACAAAATTCAAGGAATATCTGTGAATTACTAAATTTAGCTTCACCATATCCTTTGAAGGCAAGGTGATGTTATTTTTAAGATTTACATAAGTCGCTCTTCCTGTAGTGTGTGGAAACCCCTGTGACAGAATTAGAAATACACTTGAATTTCACATTTAATTTACTTAATTGCAAGTCCTTCCTTTTTCCTCCTTGGCCTTGTGCCTTCTTTAGTATGTACCTCCTACAACCATAAGGCAAGAGGGCCTTAAAGAAACCTGTGCTCTGCAATTGTGATTGATTTCTGGGACAGTCTGGACACTGAATATCACTGCTTTGTGAATGTGTATTATATAGTATACCAGAACGGGGTTTTTTTTAACGCTGTAGTTCAAAAGCTACGAACTCTCCAGATATATTTCAAGCAGGCAGAAAAGGCAGATATTCAAGCAAACAAATACAAAGCAACCCAGTGAAATGCTAGTAGGAAGAGGACCCTGTCACAAGGCTTACCAGCACACATCTATGTAGAATAATTCAAAACAAATTTTTCATTAGCACCTCTTCCCTCTCTGTCAGGACTATTTTCATTGGGCATGTCTCCATTTATCTTGCTGTGAAACTCAAAAAAGCAAACAAACAAACAAAAAAACAAAAAAAAATACAACCTTGCAAACAAACCCTAATAAAGATTATAGCATTGGAGCATTATTTAATTACTTGTCTGTATCCAAGTAAAGAACAATTGCTTGCATGCATTAAAATCCTGCTAGCATTGATTTCCCAGAGACTTACAAATTCCTGACAGCATATGTACAGGGGGTCAGAGTTTGGAATGGGCCATTGTGATTAAGTTACAGAATTCCATCAGGACCTTCAGATGTGTCTATTCCAGGAAAAAAATAAAGTTAAATTAGGCTACAACACGAAACAGTTTTCAGTAATTTGACTGTTAGTTTGATTCAGACCAATATTTGGATGACATAAATTTCTTTTAGCTGCTGTCCCTATCAAGGAATAGGTATCGTTTGGTTGGTTATACGTAGTCTTCATGAGAGCCAAGTTAAGATTTTGTTGTGAAGTCCAGACTTTTGCTTCTGAATAACTATTGCGCCACCTAGTGAGTATTAAACTACACTTTGAACCAGATGGAAAGATTTACTTAAAATATAGCAGTGAATAACGAAACATATTAATTATACAAATATTTCCAGAGACATGTTGAAACAAAGCATTTTCCATTTTTGTCTGATTATTTAACAAGGTAAAAAATATTCCGTTTCAACTATATCGTAGCATTTTGCTTACAATTCCATTACAGAAATATAATTTATAAAAAGGACACACACAGAGCTCCTCACCTCCCTGACAATAGATCCACTAGCACATTTCATATACTTTTAAGCATTGATCAAATTATCGGTATGAAAGGATATCCCCAAATCTCAGATGTTAGGAATTTCCATTCTGTAATACAATTACATAAATAAATACAATGAAAATGTTATTTTCTGACCAACTATGCCAATGTCCACTTGGAACCAAACTAAAATGCTTTAAAACATTATTATGATTGCATGATTTTAGCATTATTTAGAAAAAATAAACAGTGTGATTAAAACCATAACATTCTAACACAAAGTTTCTCTCATAAAATTTTTTTTTTTGTATAAATAATTCCAGTGTCCAAATATCTATATAAATTTCATTAGCTAATACCGATTTCTTAGCATTTTTTATCCTCTAGCTGAAACCTCTCAACAGTTGGGTTTTTTCTTTCAGATTTTTAAGTAAACCATCTGTATAGTGTGGGAGTGTTGGTTTTGCCACAGTAGATAGCAATAATATTTCAATCACCAAAGCCAGTAACAATAAATTTCCCTTAATAGAGTGTTTCCTAATATTGTTCAAGTTACTTTAATGCATCTTATGTAAAATTCCCAAGCAGTCCATCATCAACAAAAGCAGTAGTAGGTGGTCTGCATTTTTAGCACATGCATGCAATGCCATAGTTACAGTAGAAAATTTAGTAGGCAGCAATAGTACAATTTAGAACCTTTCAGGATTCTCTCAGACTCAAGAGAACTTTAAAGTCATACTATTTATCACATTTAAATGATGTGTTAGAGATTTTCAATATAACAAGACCTAACACCAGGTAAACATGACATCTGGACAGACCTTGATGTAAACACAAACATTTTTTATTATTTTCTGTAAATAAATAATAAAGCAGAGCTGATCTGCTTTCCACAGCATTTGTAAGAAAATATTTGAGATTCAGCTTGAAGTTGACAGAAAATGAAATTACTTTCCAAAGACAAAGAACATAGTTTCTGAAAAGGCAGAAAATCAAAACTGTAGTTTGAGGTTTTCATGCTTTTTAGTTTGGGCCATTTATTTTCCCTCCATGGAAGGGATATCCAGAAAAAAAAAAAAAAAAAAAAGTATTTTCAGTTTTCTGGTTTAAAAGCTTGACAGCATTTTGTCATTCCATTTTATTGTTGCAGACAAATGAAATTGAGAAAAGTGTGTCAGGTGTCAGGTGAGCTTTTTCAAAGCTCAGCGACCAGGCTCTCTGTCTTCTCTGATACTTGAAAAATGTTTATACTGTTTTCCAGTTTTTCCTGGTCATATATTGCTTCAGTGAGCAAATGGTAAAAGCAAAACCATGTTTATTTTTATATCATAATCAATTGATTACTTTACTTTAAAGCCATTTCATTAAAGCTGGTAAAGATATCTGCTAATGAGGTCTGTTGTTCCCTGTAAAGGTTCTTAAAGGCTAATAGTCACATTAAATAGAGATTCTAAATGCAGGCAAGGATCACTAAAAAGTAGGACTTGATTACGAACACAGTAAAAATTTCTTGTTTTATCTAGCACTGGTAATGAGCTCTTCTTGATATTAATTTGCTCAAACTTTTTTTTTTTTTTTTTTTTTTAGAGGACAACATTTTAGTAAAAGAGGAGAAATTCACTTAGAAGGCTTGAAAATTTTTTTCTCTCTATCTAGACATATATTTTTCCATTTCTATTCAAGGTATTCTAGCATTTAACAACATCTAGGAGGACAATATAATTAACTGTAAGAATTCCCATTACTTTATTTCACATGATCAACATTGTAATGTGATCTTTAAATACCTCATTGGAAGGATGATCTCTGGTGTCAATGGACAGTATTTCATAAAGAGATAGCTGAGTAGACAGTGCAATTTTCGATCATGACTTCAATTCAACTTTATAATAAATAACAAAATATTAAGCAATACTATGTAAAAAAGTGTATATAATAAAATATTGAGATGAAGTCTCTAAGATGGACAGTTTTTTAATCAAAGGAAAAAATATTCACCCCTCATGCATAAATGAGATAATTAAATGGCTGGTATTCTTTCATCTGTCTAATATCATATTTAAATTCAAAGTAGTAACCAACCCTTCAGCCAAACCTTCCTGTCCCCGGATACCTGCGAAGTCAGTGGGTTGCTCAAAGTGAGTAAAACTCTCAGCTTTGGTTTGTAATTCTGAATATGTTTTGGGTCACATGTCTGTTTCCTCTAATACTAATTAGAGAGATGGGATGTAATTCTAATACAGCTCTCTAAAAGAGAAACTGACTGTAATTTAAATCATTTCCTCTTTTCATAAGAACATACCTTGTATATTGAACTGTTTAGCTGATAGTCAATGTTTACTGTAATCTTAACTAAGCAAGACCTGATTTGCTTTGGTTTTCAAGCATTTGAAAATTTTAGACACATCCGAGCTCAGGCTTTTGAAGGTTTCGCTTTGTTCTGTATGAGTTGTTCAGACAATAACCACTAAGTGCATGTGCCTGAGAAAGAAAAACACGTCTCCTTCAGCAAGTATGCTGCTGCTATACCTGAGAAACCTTCACTGCCCTTAGGCCATACCACAACTGAGATTAGTAGTTCATTTCTAAAACTTCTCCCTGAAATAATTTTAGAGGATTTCAAGATAGGATTAATTTCAAACTAAAAGTCACCGAGTGAATGAGTATTGGGTCACCGAATCTAAAGAATAAATAAATAATAAATAGCACAGAAACACTTATTTGGTAAATGTGGGTATCTGTTAAAATCACTGTCCTTTTAACTATGCAGACTAGGATGTATGTTCGTTATATATGGCGTATTTGGAAAAATTATGCAAAAGAATTATATGTTTCATGTACCAATTTTAATCTTAAATGGAAGCCTTTAAGTGCAAGGGATCAGAAATACACATCTGGATTTTTGAAATGGCAACAGATGCAATATGTCTGAGATTTTTTTTTTCTTTTCTGGTCCTAGTAGTAACACAGCATTTATTGTTCCTTTTGTACCTGTGTAAATAAGCAGTTGTCTCCACTGAAATCACTGGCCATGGAAATACAGTAGTATTCAAAGTTACATTTCTATCATAATACAAAAACCTTTGGTGAAGGGTTCATACTACATGAAGTAACGTGTTTGGAAGAGCAAATACTGTAAAAGCAAACACAGCAGAAACAAGCAAGGCCTGCTGCAGTAGATGATGCAGGTACAGCTGAGTGCTGTGAATGTAAGCGTATCAACCCAAGTGAAGGAGATGGTAGATGTTTGGCAAAATCTAATTGTCAAATTAAGGCATAAAAGAGGCTCTTCCCATGGCCAGCTTTAGATACCAAATTTCCTGGCTGTGTCAGGTGGGCAATCTCGGGTGCTCCCAGCATGGTGTCCTCACACATTCCATCAGGAACACTTGAGGTAGCATCCACCTGCCTTTCCTCCCCAGGAGGGATGATCCCTTCTGCTGACTGCAGGCAGCATGGGAGATGGATCAGGTAGCTTGGTGCTGTGCAGTAGGTTCTCTAAATGCTCTCCAAAGTAATGAAAACTACACATATGATTAAAGAAATTAGTTCCTAGTTTGCTCATGCAAGACCTCACATACTAACAGCGGCAACACAGTAAGCAAATAATAAGCAAATCTAATTCATTAGTCACAAAAGCGCTTTTAAAGCACTGACATTAAATCTAGGTAATTTCAGTAAGCATAAGCAGAACATCTTTATGGATGGAAAATGGAAGAGCTTAAGCTGAAGTGTTAGTGGGATATGCTCGACTGAGCTTTATCTATATCAAGTTGATAGCTAATTAGTGAATGATACAGTCTTTCCTTATAACAATATTTGGGATAATGTGATGAAAGTATGTGTATATATATCCACAGATATATGTGTGTGTATATATATATACACGTGTATATATAGCAGCAGACATATACATATACTTTCATCTGCCGCTGTATATACACATACTTTTGCCACATTATATGTGACATATTTGTATGTATATATTCTTATCTGTATATGTACATATATATAAAAGTATAAGCATATATCAGTTATTTGTATCTACTGTGAATGTGAAACACAGTAGCCAGGATATTTCATAATGGGATCAATTTCTATAGCTCTGTATTCTCATTCCGTAAAGATGCAAAATTATATTGAGGGTAATATGTTTAATCATCAGTATACGTAAATCATGGTAAATCTTAGGTCCTCTTCACTGATTCTTACACTGTGCTACGCTAGCTGCAAGTGATGTGAGCTGCTATATAATAAATGTAAAACTGTGAATGCTAGTATGAATACTTATATCTTTTTTTTCATTTCAAGTTTTTAAAATGCTCTGTGTGATTTGAAAAATATTAGTATATGTAATCTTAAGAATAATTTCAGAAAAACTTTAAGATTCATATATATTTTTATTTTACTAAATATTAGTTTTAGAACAAAGCTTATGTGCTAGTTTAGGTCACTGCATTAAGCATTCCAAAGGCTCGGTTTCTTTATGTTAGAAACCAGTTTTATAATTCACTGCATGGGGTTCTCTGCTGTTTAGGCTAATGTATATACAATAGCAATGTAGAGGAAAATGGAAAAATAAGGTAAGCGATTTTCTTGTTTGTGAAAAGAGATGAGATGTGAAGTTCTTCAATCATAAAGGCTTGCTCGTTTTGAGCTCACATATAGACAAGCCCATAGAGTGACTTCTGACTCCCTGGAAAATTCATCTTAGAGCCCTTTAAAGACAGCAAGAAAATAGACTCCTCTGCAAAAAAATGGTGGATGTGTGTTTGTGAATAGGAAGGTTTAAGAAAAGGAAAAAATTTGGTAAACTGAAATGTGTAGTATTCACAAAACCTCTGAAATTGAAGTAAGCAGAGAGAAATTAAATGCAGTGAAAATGTGTCAGAACTGTTCTGTCTATTTATTTTACTTTCTATTTACAGAAATGTGCAATGAATTAGTCTATTCAAAAAATTCAGGCTTTTAAATCTGTGTTATGCCCATTTATTGAAATTAGTGACCATTTCTGTAGCTGATTTCTCCTTCCCTTCCAATGGGTCTCGGTGGGATATCTAATACGTCAGTTGCTCCAACGGTGCAGGGAGCAGAGGTACATTGGGAAGGATGTATGTCTGTGTAGCCATTGTCTGTATTGGGCCTCCACTTTCCTGAATAATGCTTGGAAGTGTATGTTGCCTTCGGTGCTCCCTGGCCTCTACCTTTCGTAAGCTCTAAGTAACAAGAACAAAAAATCCCAAACCATGGTGAATAGCGTAGCAGTAATCTTAGGTAAGTAATTATATTTTGTTAGGCTAAAAAAAGTTTCCTTTGTTACTGCTTGACTTGAAATTGTAATGTAGTATATGTACCAATGATTTGTAAACTCTTATCCTAGTATATAAACCTATAATCATTTCACAGTTTGGTTAGTTTGCCTCACTCAGGCTGTGCTGCACTGTTTGTTTTACCAAACTATGTGTGGCTGCTTTCCCACTTGGTCACACATCATTCTGTCTTTGATCCTGGCTTGCTCGGCAGATGGTGGCAGGCTGCACTGCAGATTGCGCTGACATCTTGTTGAACCCAGGACACTTTCTCTTTCCCTGTAGCACTTCTTACAGAGAAAGCAAAAAATGCATAGCAGTTTTGGAAAATTATGGATAACTTAGCTTGCTTTGACTTCCTAAGAGGAAGAAGATCCAGTTGCACTGATCTGGTGTGTTATAGTGGTGGTGGTGGTGGTGTTAGTGATCGTTTTTTTCTGTGCAGATGAACATATGGGTCATAAATTTTTTATTTAATTAAATGGTTCGATTACAGGAGATTGTAGAAGAGCCAGAGTAACAAAAGACTGCATTCATAATACTGCTAGCACTTCCATTTTATCAAATAGTCCAGTCAATGTGAGTTTAGGGGTCCTCTTAATGCCTGAGGAGTTTAAAAAGCTGAGCTCCAGCTTGCAGGATTGCTCTGGACAGAAGGGAGCTGTTGGTGGGTTGGTCTCGGTCTCTCCCTCAGTTACTGAAGTGCTAAGGACTGTGCAGGTTTTCATTGAAACAGTGGCTTGGAGAAGTTACTTTGAAGTCCAGGGATGGGAGGACTGACCTGAAAAATAAAGGTTTGATTCCAGAACTTTCTCAGTGTCTGAAAGACTGCAGCTGAAGTACAGTTTTCTCAGGCTTCCTCATGATGAGTCTTTTGAACCGCAGCATTTCTAAAAGGATATATTGGTTAATTTACATTGAAACTCCATTTGAAAGTCTACAATTAAAGAGAATTCACAATCATTTTATGGACTTAATGATAGATAGTGCAGCATTTACACATTAATTTTGCAATATCATTTGTATCTTTTATCTGGTAATTGTTTTGGACTTCCAAGGCTAACACTTAGGTTACTTTATGATTGTATTACACAATGTGAATGGGAAATATACCAAACTATCAACTGCTCTTATTTCTTAGTAATACCACTATTTCTACCATTACTTCTAAGTGATGCTGGGTTTTGTTCTGTGTCCTAGTGGAAGTTTCATTTCCTTTATCAGTATCATCTGCCTTGTCCTTTCTTGTGTATTAGAAGGTACTAGCTTGACTTTTTTTAGGAAAAAGCAGCACACCAACTTACCTGTCAGACTTCTTACTTGACTGTGATGGCTGTTACCCTGTAGAGGTTTTACAAGTGTATGTCTTTGGAGGGTATGCTTTCTGTCATTCATCCTCTGCTCTCTGTCCCTAATGTCAGTGAAGGAAGGTCTACACCCTATAACTTTAATGATTTCTGGCATATATTTAGAAAATATAATTATTTCAGATCTCTCTCATACTATTCTGGTTTTGATTCATCCTATCTGACAGCTCTGGAAAGACGTCTACCTCCTAAGTAAAATATTGCAAGGAGGATGGTTTCCAGCAATTTTGTTCAAGTCAAATATTTTTTTCCCCACTGTGAGTAACCACCCTGGCCCATAAACAACTGGCAAGGACATTGTCAACACTTACTGAAGTGGTTGCTCACAAGTGAACTGTGTTTTTGTTTCACCCACCATTGGAAGGGACAATCCAAACTTGAATACCACTTCACTATGTTCATCAAAAAAGAACATTGTTGTACATTGGGTTTTCATGAGCCTTCATTTGTCATTTTTGAGTATGATCTCCAGGATCTCCATTTTTATAGACATGTAAATGAACGTCATCTTTTGTCAAGGCAAGGAAGTGAGTTGGTATGAGTATGCCTGAGGGGGTATGAATGAAAAACAGGAGAGCTGCTTCTCATGCAGACCTCTGCTTGCCTTGCAAATGACTTTCTGCAGAGTTCATTCGTTACTGTAGGTGGGATGGGTCTCCCTCTCTCATGCAGTTCAGGTTTGTCTTCTTCAGCTTTGAAACAGTATGATAAGGATCAATGAGGATGTGCTGCTGTATGCTTGGTGGCCTGAGCTACACCAGCTACATAATCAGAAATAGTATCTCTTAAGGAAGAAACAAGAAATATGTTGTGTCCCACCACTTCTCTAATAGATGGCAAAGACATGGTGAGATTGTTAGAAAAGCTCATTTAGATTTTTTTTAGAAAGGAACAACTAAAATGGTAAAAAATACTGATCATTTTAGAACAGCAGCTTGACAAATTTTCAGAATGTATTTCTGCCTGATATTTCATGCAAAACTTCACATTTCTTTCATATGAACTTGTCAAAGAAAACTTGAAATGTCAAAGTCTTTTGATAAAAGATAATTTTAGTTTCAACCTACTATGATTTTAAGAAAATGTTATCAATGATGGTTTATGTTTTATAAAAATCTTACTATTTTTCTTTTTATAAATTGAGTTGCTCCAAATTTTCAGTCTTTCTGTCAGGAAAAGACTTAAATTTAACTGTGTGATTTCCCAGACAAATATTTACTGTTATTATTATGTTCATATCCTGTGTGATACAATGATGAATGCATTAAAAGTAGATTGAACTAGATTAGAATAAGGCAGTATCATTGTAACCTTGTCTTCCTATTAATAAAGAGAAAAATTAATATGTCACACTAGATATCAAAATATGGGGGGTTGTGTTACTTATTGTGCATGAACTAAGAGAAGAAATTGTTGGTCTGTTTACTGCACATGTCAAAGAAACTGCACCGTTTAATATCACAGTGTCTTAAGGCTTGCTAACAAAACCAAGTACAGTTCAAGGGAAAACAGAATTTAGAAATAAATTAAAGAACCAAACCCAAAACTTTCTCTTTCAGTAAATATTTCCTATAACACCAGTACATTGTGATACTAATCATTATCTCATGCCATAACATATTGACTCTGGAAGGATTCACAGTTAGAAAACAAGCAAACATTTCTCCTTGAGAGCATATTTTGTTTAACATATAAAGTCAGTGATGGACTTTTAATCAGAATTCTTGCTTCTTGATGATATAATTGATTTATTACAATGATTCTAGTCAGTTGACCACAGAAGTTAACAAAGTAAAGGAATGCAAACTTCTATTCTGAACATGTCCTCATTTTACATAAGTACTTGGGGAAAAGGATTAATTATGAATCCCTTTCATGCTTTTTTTCCTCTTTTCCTAAAGTGTTTAGTGATTGCTTTGACATACATCTGCCAAACACTTCTTCCTGACTCTGTAGACCATATTTTCAAAAGAAATCTTAACATGTGTCGCCCCAAAGACATTTTGAAGTCATTAGATGTACAAAATCCTTAGTCCAGGTATAAAAATGTGCATGAAAAATTAATAGTGGCATGTGCAAAAAGTGCTAATGAGAACTTTTAGTACCTTATCACGTTGCTGAAATGTAGATGAAAATTAAAAGATCTTTGCAGCCTCACAGGTTAGAGTAGCTTCACACAGTGAGACAATGCTGGCTGGCATGTCTATAGTTTAAAGGAATACAGAACAATATTTTTGTTTCTCATTATCTCTGGCTGGAAGCAGTGGGCTGTGTTTTGCTAGTGCTAGGATAGCACTGGGGACCAGCATTGGTTCAGACATGGAGAACTTTTGGCTGTATGTGTCTGACATTTAGTTTTTGAAGGCTCCAGCATAGTGGGCTGTTGAGATGTTGAGTTTAGGGCAGATCCATCAGGGAAAGTTTTAATTAAGAGTTAGAGTTAGGGGGCATTTTAATACTACTGCAACTTCAAATTCTCCTGGGACTTTGGTCTTCTGTGACTGAATGTTTTAAAGGAAACAGTATGCAATTACTACAAAGAGCTCAGATTAATCACAGCTGTAAGCTGAGTACTACCATGTGTGCGTTTGACTTGGAATATGTCACTGGCAGCTTGGCTTTTAAAGACTTCTTTCACAGTGCTAAATGGATTTTATTTATGGGTATGAGGATGATTATCTATTTACCATCTTCAACTGTTCACCTGATTTTTGTTTGTTTTTCCCCTGCTGCAGACTATGTCAGAGAGCCACAATGATCATGCAAAATAACAGTTCAGCCTCGCCCCTGTTTTCAAATGCGAGCTCCTTCTGGAAGAGAGATTCACATGGACCAGGATTCCTTGATGAAGCAGCATCACTCATTGGCAGCTATGATTTCCCTCAGACCACAGAGAGTTTTCCCTTCTCCACTGTGGAATCAACAAACATGTCCCTGAATTCCACAAGCAAAGACCCTCTGGGTGGACACACTGTCTGGCAAGTAGTTTTGATTGCTTTCCTCACTGGGATCCTTGCACTGGTGACCATTATAGGAAACATCCTAGTGATTGTTGCATTTAAGGTTAACAAACAACTGAAAACAGTCAACAACTACTTTTTGTTGAGTCTTGCCTGTGCAGATTTGATCATCGGTGTCATTTCCATGAATCTTTACACCACATACATCATTATGGACCACTGGGCTTTGGGAAACTTGGCCTGTGATCTTTGGCTCTCTATTGACTATGTCGCCAGTAATGCCTCTGTCATGAATCTCCTTGTCATAAGTTTTGACAGGTATTTTTCCATCACTAGGCCACTTACATACAGAGCCAAACGAACAACCAAAAGGGCTGGGGTGATGATTGGTTTAGCATGGATCATCTCTTTTGTTCTGTGGGCCCCTGCCATCTTGTTCTGGCAGTATTTTGTTGGGGAGAGGACTGTGCCACCTGATGAATGTTTCATCCAGTTTCTAAGTGAACCTATCATCACTTTCGGCACTGCCATAGCTGCCTTTTACTTGCCAGTCACCATTATGAGTATTTTGTATTGGAGGATCTACAAGGAGACTGAAAAACGCACCAAAGAGTTAGCAGGGCTACAGGCTTCAGGCAGTGAAGCAGAGGCAGCACGCTTCGTACACCAGACAGGCAGTTCTCGGAGCTGCAGCAGCTACGAGCTTCAACGGCAGAGCATGAAACGCTCCACCCGAAGGAAATACAGACGCTGCCACTTCTGGCTCACAATGAAGAGCTGGGAACCCAACACAGACCAGGGGGACCAAGAGCACAGCAGCAGTGACAGCTGGAACAACAATGACGCTGCTGCCTCCCTTGAAAATTCAGCCTCCTCTGACGAAGAAGACATCGCTGCAGAGACAAGAGCCATCTATTCAATTGTGCTGAAGCTTCCTGGTCACAGTGCCATCCTCAATTCCACAAAACTACCCTCCTCAGAAGACTTGCATGAGTCAGGGGATGAACTGCAGAAATCTGACACAGAATCAAAGGAAAAGAAACCTAAAAAATTGCACCCTCCAAAAAGTGTTCAGGATGGTGGAAATTTCCAAAAGAGCTTTTCTAAGCTTCCAATTCAGCCAGGGTCAGCAGAGACAACCACAGCTTCTGATGGCATCTCATCAGTGACCAAGACATCTGCAGCCCTGCCCTTGTCCTTCAAGGAAGCTACCCTAGCAAAAAAGTTTGCCTTGAAGACCAGAAGTCAGATCACAAAGCGAAAACGAATGTCACTCATCAAAGAAAAGAAAGCGGCACAGACACTCAGTGCCATTTTGTTTGCCTTCATCATTACCTGGACCCCATATAACATTATGGTTCTGGTGAACACCTTTTGCAAATGTATCCCCAAAACTTTCTGGAACCTGGGGTACTGGCTTTGCTACATCAATAGCACAGTGAACCCCATGTGCTATGCACTGTGTAACAAAACATTCAGAAACACTTTCAAGATGCTACTGCTGTGCCAGTGTGACAAACGAAAACGACGCAAGCAGCAGTATCAGCAAAGGCAGTCCGTCATTTTTCATAAGCGGATCCCTAGGGAGGCTTCATAGAATAGTATTTTTTAAACAATTAAAAAAAGTAACAAAGCGGGATGGGATGGGATGGGATGGGATGGGATGGGATGGGATGGGATGGGACAGGATGGCATAGGATGGGAGAGGATGGTACAGGACAGGACGGAACAGAATGGGAAAGGATAGAAGGGGATGGGACAGGATGGGAAGGGATGGGCTGAGGGGGGAGGGTGGTTCCAGGGTGCTGATTCAAACATTTAAACATCAAGACGTGAAAGCAGCTGCCAGGCTAATGTATCCTTTTAATAAATCCAGTTTAATATAAAAATCAAGTCTGCATTCAGCAAAAACAAACAAACTTCAATGTTTTTACTAAGGAATGAAAGACTTAATAAAGTTTTCCTACAAATTTGAAAGAAGCTGTATAGCAATTATAAACCCATTACTGATCTGCCCAGCTCTGATTATAATCAACTCTGGGATCTCAGGTAAGCACATCTAGCTAGCCAACTCTTCTGTTTCCAAGGAATCCAACAACTTTCAATTCAGATCACGTACAGATGTAGCAAGCTAGCGAAACAGGATTATGAAATTATTTGAGACACTGTATAGGTTGCAAAATTGCTTCTTGTTGTCCAGGTAGAGCTTCCTGTCTACTTCTCTTCTGGTGTATTCTTCATTGTACCCCTAATTCCTGATTGCCAAGTATCTATGTGTGCAGCTCATGTTATATATATGTGTATGTGAGTGTGGATGTATGCATAACATACATTCACACCTCTAAAATACACACATACCAGGAAAGAGGTGATCTATTGCTCTAGGTTTTAAAAAAAAAAAAAAAAAAAGAAAAAAATCAGAAAATCATATGATAAATATATATCTCATTATTTGCCACCTCAAATTCAAGTTTATCTTTGAAAGCAAAACATGGTGTCCACATTTCAGATGGAGAGAACCAAAGTACAGCCTGTGAGCCTAACAGTCTACAGAGTTTTATAATGGGACACATGTCCAGTAAAACCTTAATCTTGAGCACAGTATCTCTCCCCAAAGTGATCACTCCTCTTTAAAAGATACAAAGGTGAAAGGAATTGAAGGCTACATTCAGGGCAGAGTATGAAGTTATCTTTGTAGGGTGTAGGATGACAGGACCCCACATCTGGGCCACACAGTGCTGATGCTCAAAGGGAGGTGCTCAGGAACCAGGTAGGTGTAGCCGTGATCAGGAGCCCCATTTCATGTTCAGGCAGGTGCACAGCTGTCAGGGCACGCATGGACACTGTGACACCTTGTCCTGAGTTGCACCGTGTGGATGCACCACCCTTCTCAGAGCCAGCTCCGATTTGATGCACAGCATCTGTACAGCTTCCAATGAAAAGTTTGAGTTGTAATTTTCTGTCTATACTTGGTGGAGCCTGCCCACTTGCACTGTCTACCCAGGTGATCTTCAGATACAAAGGATTTGTGTAAAAGAAATGCTTTATTTTTGCACATGAAGGATGCTCACTAAAAAGTGTTTCTTTTCCAGAACCTGTTTTAAAAATTATCAGAAGTGCACCTAAATCCGTTTAATGCCACGTTATTCGGTGTTGTGAAAAACGTGATATTGCCAGTTTGTAACCTGGCAAGTTTTGATAAAGAAAATTTTAAAAAGGGCTTTAATATTTATAGCTTAGACATGACCAGTATTTCCTGGTATTTGTGATGTGGTCTGCACCAAGCATGATTTATAAAAGAGATCCCCTGGGGAAAGGATTGTACTTTAAACTATTGTTCTAAATCTGATTTAGTTACATGTTGAAAGATAATTTTGTATTCTCCTTTGAACTGACCAAAACATTTTTTATTGCTTAGACTCTTATTTTGCTGAAAATAAAAGAAAACAAATATCTTCTTTTACAAAGGGGCATCAGTGTTGTGAACACAGAACTGATGTTAAAGCTGCTTTTGTATTCAGTGTGAGATGGTGTTTACAGATGATTTTGACAACAGTGGAAATATATTAAATGGTGTCTGTGTATCTGAACTATTTAATTTTGTGTTATGTTCATATGAAGAAATATTTATACATACTTCACCAAATGTTTTATTTAATGTTGATAAATATTGCTCTTCAGTCTTCAGCTGTAGTGTCCTTTTAAAGTGATTCATGAAGGTCTGCTTGAGAAATGAATAGAGTATACCTAGCTTTCTTGTCACTAAAACAAATACTCCTGACATACAAATCTTTCTTTTGTATGAGTTGTTTAAAATGTCTACCTAATCTTGTAAATGATATTGCAAGTCTACTGCAAGTACAAGTTTAGTGTAAAACATGAAAAAGTTAAAGCTTCATCTATAAGTCACAAACGCATTTTGAGCTAAAGATACCCAGAATTGGTTTAGCAGTTTGGTAGCCATGGATAACCTAAGTCTTATAAGTCACCCATTGTTTCAAAGAAAATTAATGAGCTTTATTTATAGAAAAAAACATATATTTGAAATGTATTCATTACTCAAGTTGACCTAACTAATGTTTTAACATTTAAATATATATCTATATCTCTGTATATTGCCATATTATTATCTTCTGATATCTAGAGTAGTGCTGTGCCCCTAATACACAAAATGTGAGAGCATATAAGGAAACCAGAGTTCATTAGGGAGATTTATGGTATATGAGTATTGATTTTACAATGGGAAACTATTATTTTTAATGAAGTTAAGCTTCCTTGAAAGCAGCTGTCACCACTGTTTACATAATAGGAGGAGTTAAACCCTTGGATTGTTTTAACACAGAAATAAACAAACTGTCTTTTGATGTGTGAACAGGCTTTAAAATGTTATTTACAGGCATCATAAAATGTGTATGTATACACATATTGTAGCATAGATCAATTTAGTTATTATTTATTTAATGGAATATGCACTATAAAATATTAAGAATTTGGCTGTGTTACAAGTACAGTGGGGATCAAATTAATTTGTATTTTATGTGTCTGTGTGTTTGCTTTAAACCCATGCACAAACAAATTTTAGCTATATGCAAAAGTGGATATATTATTTATGAACACAGGCGCACATGATAGGTTGCAGAAGAAGAACAATGCAAGACCAAGAGGTACAATCTGACAGAGCACTACTTTTAAGAAGTACAAATGATGTAATATTTCATCTGTTTTAAGGAAAAACAAGACAGAAACATGATAGAAAGCATCATTCTGAGGGCAGACAAACAGCTCAGTCCCATTAACACTCCTCACACGGAAAGCTGGCTTTTCAGAGACCAGGCATCATCCCCATTAATTGCAATAATATAAGATTAGACTCCATATGAAGAGGATCAAAAAATCAGAGGCAGTAGCCAGACAGGAGCCACTGGGTTGTCTGGAGAAAGCTTTGTAGAATAGACCTAAATCACTGCCAGCCTCTGAACATCTCTAAGAATACAGAATACATTATAAAATATGCTCGGCTTTCTCAATGTAAAATTGTAATAGAAGTCTATTGCTTCTGTACCAATATAGACTGTGAGAAATGTCTGATGCAAAGATCCGAGGACAGGTGTGATGGTGCATGAAGCACTTCATCCTGCGCCAGCATAACACATTTCCTACAAAACTGCGGATCAGTGTGGCACTATTCTAAGGCTAAACAAATATAGGAAAGGCCTAAGCAGTTCCCAGGATCTAAACCTGTGGTTCTAAGTATCCTGAACAATAAATGACCTAAAGGAATCTGGAGGTTTTGTGAGGATACCCACACAGATGTCTGAGGCAGTTGGTGACCTTTCTCAATTATGTACAACTTAAATATCTTATTCTGCTGTCTTGATTATTATATTAATCTGACTTCTTCAGCAAGAATATTCTAAGTCTTCGCTCATTATCAACCTTCTCTATATAAGAAGTGAATACAAGTCCCAAAGTACACTCAGTTTGACTCTACAGAATGCAAACATCAAAGCAAAAGGATTTTTTTTATCTTTTTCTCCTCGTCAGCAGCATCAGTAATTTTGAATACACAGTTATCATCATGCTGCCATATATATGGTAGGGATAGTCATAGAGTATCATGCTAAGTTTTTTATAAACTGCATTTCACTTGCCCTCTTGACCATCTGACTATTTATGCATATCTATTCAAATTTATATTTGAGATCCTACTTGTTCTCCTCCCAATGGCTCCCAGATTCTTTTCAGAAAATGTGCTTTACAAGCTTGTCTTGGTATTATGGCTTTTTTCTTTCCTTTCAAAATATTGCTATGCAAAGTTAATCTGCTCTTAGACTATCAGAATACACATTACTAGCTCCAGCAGTTGTAGTGTTGAGGGCTTATTTTCTAAAGATGTATAAGGCTTATCAAAAAGGCCTGGAGAAGGATCCACATATTCCAGGTCCTTATTGGCAGAAATGGTCTGTACCACATGTTGGCTCTGCACCAAGCCTGACCTTCTTTGGAGCATCTGGGAATGAGCTGCCCATAAGGCCGTTCTGCCAAGCCCCCACTTGCTTGAACTGCATCCCGTTCATGAATCATCATGTATTTTAATGTGTTTGAAAATTTCTAAAAACTTACATATTCATTTTGGTAACTGAATGTTCTTCGACCCCTGTAAATCTACTGTCCCTTTTCACAACTTACTTCCAGCTTCTGTGGTTTTCTATTTTATATATTCCTTTTATCTTTTATTTATTTACCCATGCAAATATCACTACACTTGCTTCTGGGAGAAGGTCAAAGTGATATGTATTTGTAGATCACTGCTTGACAACCCAAAGGGTATGTCCAGACATCTTGTGGAGCTGAAGTGTTCGTAATCATGGCTGCCTTTTATGTCTCATGAACTGAACTCTCATGATACCCAAGCACTTCTGTTTGGAAGCTTAGCTAAAGCATGTGTGACATTCAGGTTTTCATAGGATTAAAAAACCTTTCTTATTAGGATATTCTTCCTTGTATCAGGCATAGATCATTTGTAGGTTCTGCGCTTTTCTACTTCTCCTTTTAGGAGCTTGCAGGCAGATATTGGGGAAAATACTGATTTGTAATGTCTGATACATTTGTACTTCAGCTTTTAAAGTAAGCAGACAGGGCTAGATAATCCAATCATGCTATTTGTTGGAAACGAGTATGAATGGGGATGTTTAGAACTATAGACTATGTTTATTCCATTGCATACACTGTGGCACCACAATTGGCTGAGATTGACCATCACAGTATTTGATGTCACTGACAGGTCTTCACAGTCTTAACTGGCAGACTGATTATCTGTGCTATACTGGCATTCAGGACTTTGACTACTTTTCAACACCCACATTGTACATTCAAATTATAATATAGATTGTAATTTTTTTTTCTCAAGATTTTTGTAGTTATTTCCAGATACCTTCCTAGATGTGCTTGAGGATTTTCTGCTTAATTTTAAATATTAAAATGGCCCAGGGGAGTTTCGGTTAGCCCTGACAGAGATTGTTTAATGGAAGGAGTGCAGGTAACAAGAAAACATGAAGATAAGTGCTACTTATTTCATGGGATATTCCAACATGTACCATGTGGTATGCATATTGTACTTATACATCTCTATGCACTACATATATCTCAGAAGGATAACATATGTATGACATAGTACTGTGCATGTACATATAGAGAGATGCACGCACATCTAGAGCACTGTATATGGACGTATATATCAACATGCTGAAATTGTTCAGCCTTTGATGCCTCATCAGTTGTAACTGGACAGTGGAACTGTGTTTAAGTCTACTCTGCTTAGCTGCAAGAGAAGTTTCCACTTCTTTCCTTAGTGCATGTTTTTTCCAATTGCATTGTCTTTATTTCTGAATGTGATGTTCTCAGTGTATCGTGCTGACTTTTCAGACACTACTCAAAATTTAGAAATGCATGATCATATTTCACTTATTGAGCTGTTGCATCAATACTGCACTAGGTTTTAACTCCATTTAACTCCAAAATCACTCTGTCTTTGCCCAATAGGAAAATAAAGGCTTCTATTTCCAACAGTAGATTCTAAGTTCACATAAGAGAAACTCCTACGTTCATGTATCACTGTGAGTTTTTCACCATAGGTACCAGAATCCAGCCACTATTAAAACAGTTTGAGGCAAATGTCATAAATATATCACGGCAAAATAAAACAAGTCGCCCTTGCAAATTATTTAAAGTAACAAGAACAGCACTTCTCCCGTTAGGAATGAGAGGAAAAAATTATCACCCTCCCTCACCCCATCCCATTGCTCTGCCCTTTCTGTTGCATGAAATAATGCTTTTCATTTGCCAGTCCCACAGGTGAAATTGTGCAAGCTTTAAAAACCTCATTCACCTGGTAGGACTGAGAAATGCACAGTATGTCTAGATCATTCACCCTTTTCTCTTTTTGTAAACAATAAAACCTTGAGTTTAACTGGGATGTATGATGCTGGCCTCAGGGAAGGTCTTCCAAAAATGGTGATAAAACCATTCAACTCAACTGTGTTGAGGAGAACTAATTTTCCATGCTATACAATTTATTTAACTTGGCAGAAAGCATGCAAAAACCCCAAGACATTTAAAGTTTTTCTAGATGTGAACATCCTCCTTGCATAAGGGTGAATAAACACATGTAAACACTGCCCAAAAAAGTTCAGCATATGAATTACTCTGTAGGCCAAAAGCAAACGTCACCATCCACTACATTGTTGGCATAGCAGCCTGACACCCCACTCAGGCCTCTGTGATCCTTATTATAGCAATCTAGGACTAAATAACTACCTGTTAATATGAAAACAGGATTTTTTTGTGTGGGTGCATGTGCATTTTTCAGCAATTTGTTGGGAAATTGTTACTCTCTCCAGGATAAAAGTTATTTAATGCAATACCTGGAATAAAAGAGCGCTTGAAATACTCTGGTAATCATTACTCAACCATGGCTAATAATCAGAAAAGCACAGGAGTTTGTACACAGGGAACTTAAATTTGTTTTTCAAATCATTCATAGAGGTACGGTTAATTTACTTAAAATACTCAAAAGATCTGAAAACATTTACTCTATCATGGAAATAAAGTCTCTGGACAAAAATCTGATTCCTTATGTGGCTTCAAAATACCCAGTACCTCTTAAGACTATTTTTCTTTTAGATTGAAATCTGTGGGTACCAAAGCAACTGTAGTCACTCCTCAAATACTACCTAGTCTAGAGATGTCAAAAGGATGAGCATATGGCCTTCATTAATTTGCAATTGTTGAGTCCCACTTAAGAATTATTATCGTTGTGGCACAGATGAATTTACATCATGAGCGTAAAAGATATAACTCAACTTACTTTGAACCCTGCACTGTGATGTGTGGGTACATCACAAAAAACAGACCTGTGCAGTATTTCCTGTTGCTCAGTACTTCTCTCCATTCATTACTTCTATTTCTCATATGGATTCAGTCCCCTCCTATTTAATATAACTATTGAATATACTTATTCAATATCCTCCATCATCAGTATAGAAGTACGCTGGGTTTTAGCACCTGCAAAATTTTATGAAATTAGATGTAGCTGGAGTTAAGTAACTTTTTTCCTCCAGTGGCGTGAATTTTTCTGCTTTAGAAAAACATTCCATTTGCTTGCCTCATATCTTCATTTACAATGTTTATTTTACAACTGATATCAGGAGAAAACCTTTCCCCTGTTCAGGCTGTAGAAGTATCTCTGAGTAAATATTTGGTTTCTTTACACAAAATGAGTGTGGTTTCTTGACCATAGGCTAATCTGAACAAAAACCTCTGTGTATAAGGACAGAACAGGCTTCCTGCTCCTGCTCTGTCCAAACACTTCACTGAATATGATGGAGGATCTTTCAGACTTGTTTTCAAAATAGTATAGCTACATTAAATAGCTGCACAGTTCCTCACAGTTATTTGTACTGTCTGTGGAGACTTAAGCTGCATTTTGCTCCCTGCTCTGAGACAGGATTATCAGTATGAAGAACTACCATACCACTGAATGTAAGAGAAACTTAAATATGCACATGTGCCATTTTGATTTTGTACTCTCTACAGTGCATATTGACTGACACAGTATCCATCATTAGGGGTGAAATATAAAGTAAGACTAGAGATTCACAGCTACTTTCAGAAGCAAACTGCATAGGGAAGGATCATCAAAATCCATATACGCAGTGCACAAAAGTGCCTGTTCAAGTGTTAAAGCTTAAAAAAAGCATGAATTGCCATTCATTGCTTTCTGAAAGGACTAAGAAAATGCTAAATATAATGTGAAGTTTTGCAGTTGTAAGCTGTAGACATTAGAAGATGTCAATGAAGGAGACATAATTGTTTTGACACAGATTATTCCTGGGTTTCTAGAGGTGCCCCCTCACCCAGTTGACTTACCCCAAGTCTTCCTGCCTCAGCGCTGACTGACAGTCGTAGGACTTCTGCTTGGCATAAAGCTGGAAGTGAGCTCCTGCCCCTTCCACGCTGCTGGTGGAAGGGTGCGGACCACACCAGTCAAGGGAAGCTGTTACAGAAAAGAATCATAAGCTTCCTGCTTCTACTTGGAGATAGCGGGTATTTTTATGATAGAAATAGAGATAACATTACAGA
The DNA here is from genome assembly GCF_003259725.1 of Athene cunicularia. Lineage (NCBI taxonomy): Eukaryota > Metazoa > Chordata > Aves > Strigiformes > Strigidae > Athene > Athene cunicularia. The sequence continues at coordinate 84,320,159 of NW_020799097.1, forward strand.
ATATGATGAACATATTTTATGTGTTTCCTGATATGTTTTTCTGTTCCTATTACTTGAAAGCTTTCTGTGCCATTCTTCTGATTATGGAGCAAAACAAGTTCCAGAGACAATATCTGAATATATATTTTTAAGGCTTGAATATTTTAAATAAATTGACATTTTCCTGGTTCTTTCTGATTCTGAAGTATATGGGTAAATTACATGCAGTAATTAAGTGGTTCAGAAATTGCTTTCATAAAAAAAGAGTTTGTAGTTTTACTCCTTATCAAACACTGTTTTTCTTCAGCCAAAACCAGTGGAGCTGAACATTGTGTAAACTGCTTAAATAATTAGGAAACAGTAGAAAGGAGACCCTCACCTTCTGCTGCATCAAAAGACAGTGCTTGAGCATTTAAAGTCTGGTATTTATTGAGCTAGTCATAGCCATCCATTCAGATACTATACAAAATATTAGCAGTTATAAAATTATTGGGCCAGTTGCTCTTTTTTTTTTTTTTTTCAAACAGCTGCCTTACTGTGTAGTAATCCTTCTGCTGACCAATTAAGTTCTGAGTGTTGGTAAACTCTCAGTAAGAATAATCGGTCCTACTCCTACTGATGGCGGTTTGCAAAACACTAGCACATTAATTGGAAGAGTAGAGGTGGTTTATGGTGGAGAGCAATTGTTTTCCTCATAGCAATGTTTTAGAGGAACCTTCCCTTTCTCATCTAATAAAAACAAGAGTAAGAGAAGAGAGACTCCAATGCTTTTGTAGGCATTCTCCCCTCTGGAATGACTGCCAGCACTGCAGTCCTGAGGGCGGAAGGTGGATGGCCCTGTGTTAGTAGAAAAATGAACACATTGGCCCAGGTCAGGTGTCCTACAAGCTCTCACATTTCTCCTTTCACTGCATGGGCATCAGCCCAAAATGTGCTGTCAAAACTTGGCTCCCGCTGAACTGTCACAGTGGAACATTGTGTTCTTAAGAGATTTACTCCTGCCAAGATGCTTTAACTTTTTTTTTTTTTTTTTTTAATAACCCTCCACATAAACCTAATCAGGTGGCACCTTCCCATGTGGAACTTTCCTTGCAAATATATTATTGTAATCTACAAATGACTTTTACCCTGTATGCCCCTGATAACAATTGCATTAATATAAACTGATAAACTCACTTCTTTAGTTGCTGCTCATAGAGTGGCTTGCTAGTTAAGATAAAAAGTAAATGATGTGATATAAAAGTCATATCTGATTGTACAATAATACACTGAGTGCCAAGCAGTTGGTGAGGTAAGCTTTACATAACCATTAGACATTGCTTGAACTTTTGAGATATATTTCCATGTTCTTTTTTCCTCTCTGAACTCAACATAGGGGCAAAACATAGAACAAGCAATTAAGAAAAATGTAATTGTTTTGATTAAAGTAATTTGAGATTAGAAGTTGCAAGAGGGGTAAACAATCTAGAGAAAGCGTTTGGAAGGCTTCACCATGTAGATCCTTTCCTTTGGGGAAACTGTCATTCCCTTCAGTCTGGGAGGACTCTCTTTAGACGCAGATTTGTAGGAGGAAATTTTGACTCCGTTTATATGCTACAATATTCTTTGGCTGCTATTAATTCACTTAATGACACAGTCGGTTGCTCGGTGAAATTGCTCTGTGCTTTCTTAGCAGTGGCAAACGCCAGCCTTTTCTGGGGGCTGATCCAAGCCCAGCTCCAGCTGATGGAAAGATTCCCACTGTGCTTCTGAAATGCACATTTTCCTCACACACACACACGCATACACACACACCCCACCAGGCCGGAGGTGGCCAGGCCCTGGCGCCACAGCATGGGGCTGCGCTGCTGCGTGGCCACCCCTCCACAGAGCCCAGACCTCCGCCTGCATGGCCCACACCCTCCTCTTGCTGGGCCCCAACCGGCAAAGAAATTCTCTGGGAGGACACAGAGCGAGGACAGTGAGCCACCAACCACCATATATCTCCTTGCCTTCCTCCTTCCTGCTGCTCAATGGCAGCATATTCACGTAACAAAACCTGTCACTTTTAAAACCATTTCCAGTTTAATTGTAAAGTGCAACAGCCTTTAGTCCCAATAGCCTTAGAGAAAAATGGAAATGAGGAATTGCTCATCTCTGGCACCTTTATGACTTCTTTGTTTTCTGTCTCATTTAAATGATGTACATATAACATGTACTTGTTTGGAGGAAAGATTGCAAGTTACTGATGCAGCGCTCTGATACATATTTTAGCATATTCAGGGAAGAGAAAATTCAGTCACACAGATAGGCGTCTTGGATTTCTTTTTTCCTTTCTTACCAAATTCATCACAGACAGTTTAAGACTCACCTCTGGCTGCACGAGTGTCTTCCTGTATTTTTGACAATTGAGCAATTTTCTCACATGTGCCAGTTTGTTCAAATTTCTTCCTTTATCTGTTTCCTCACTAATGACTTCTGAATTAGCAAGCCTTTGCCCTTTTGACAGTGCTCAGAGTCTGTTTGCACCAGCTTTAGATTAACCACACGGTCTAAGGTATTGGAAGAAGTCCAGCTGCAGTATCTCTGCTACCTTACCTTATTTTCCAGCTTGAATTAGACCCTCAGCATTCTTAATTATCACACACTCACAGACAAGGGGGATTGACCAGTGCTTTTAATCTTCATAAAATTTAATAAAATAATCAAGTGCATATAATTGAGGTGTTAAAAATACCAATTCATAATCCATCCTATTACTTTAAAGGACCATATCAAGTACATTTTCCTATTAGTCGTGGAACCAAATATCTCAGCACGTAGCCATGACTAGCTATGTAGCCTATAATGAGATCTAATACAAAACAGATATTCTTCAAATATTTCATTAAATAATGTGACCTAATTCATCCTGGCTGAACAGACTTGGTTTAGCTCAGTCCTGCTGTTAAGCCTCCTTCACAATTCTCATTAGCATCAATGGAAATTCTACCAAGAGCAGATAAATCAGTCACTCTTTATAGGACAGATAAATAATGCTTTGGTTTTCTATTTCTAGTTAATAAATGTAATCAAATTACTTAAAATATAAACACTCAAAGCCTGTTCTGTGCCCTCAGGGAACCCCTTTCACCATCCCAGTGCAGTGAAACTGCATATAGCAGGATATATTCCACTAATACAGTCAAAAATATATGGGTGTGTAAGACTAAACAGCTTAAAAAAATCATACTGTAAATTATGTGATTGAGTGAAATTGTATGTATATTTTTCAAGTCTTCAGAATAGTTGAAGTTTTAACTTATTTCAAATTTTTAAGTTGAAATCTATTCATATTTGGAAATTTTGTACAACCTTGTAAAGTTAAATACTATGTCACTGTAATTTATTTTTGTTGTCATATATTGACACATGCTCATTTATATATGAAGTGTACTGTTTATCAATTGCTTCTAAGGCAGCAATAAAAACATGAAAGTTGTTCTCATTTTCCTGTCACAGCTGTCGTTTATATCCAGTATATTTTTTTTACTTTATTTGAATTATTTTTACTTTATTTGACCTTTTATTCTGTCCTTTACTAAAACAGATAGCATACTGAGTTTTAAACTGTATGTTAAAAATATGAAAAAGTAAAACCAGTGTTCAGTCAATACATGGGCCGTTCTTCCCTGTGCATCTAGGGGAACTTGGGGATACACTGTGCAGAAGCCCTAGGAAGAGATCACCAGTGCATTACCCCAAGAGGATGTCAGAAAGTGAATGAGAACAAAAAGTCCAAACTCCTCTTTTCCTACCAGTTTTGGTTTCACTTTTTAACTGAAAGGTTTCCACATCATACCACAAGTCCATTCAGGCTCTGTAAAGTGAGGGGCATTCAGACCCCTTAAGAAAATGAATGTGAGTAGAAGTTAGAGTACCTTAGAAAATCAGTCCCACTGTTGAGATTTGATTCAGTAAAATAGCTCTTCTCCAGTTTCCCTTCATCTTGAAGGAAATGCTTTAAAACCTTCCTCCATAAGCACAAAATGTGGGGGGCTGAAGTAATTTCCCTGCTCTGTGCACCACTGGATGTACCTGCAAATTCCCAGCCATGTGGAGGGGTTGCACTTGTTGCTATGAAATGGAATCATCTACAGATGTCATATCTACAGAGGGTCATATCTACAGCCACGGTAAAACAGAAGGCATGTGGGCAATGGTCATAACTAGAGGACTTTCCTACAGTGATTCCATTTCTTTTCCTCCTTGCTGATCTGAGGAACATAAATGTAAAAATATAAAGGTATCGATAGTAAAGGGAACTAGAATCAATAAATTTTGCTTTATATGATGGTCTCTGTAATAAAATAGTAGAGTACACAAAATACTAAAAAAAACAAAGAGAAGACCCTGGACATTGACCATACATAACATAAAAGGAAAACAAATGCATGTTGTGAAGTGGGTTTGTTTGCTTTGTATAGTTACTACAGAGGTGGACTATTTTCTTTCTGGATGTCCTTTGGTATCTGCTTGTGTCATGAGCCTTTCTTTTTGATCACTATCAAATTTCCCCTATCTTCCTTCCCTTCATTCCAGAATGGAATAGATTTATTGTCATCCTTTCAGGAATGAATGTGAACTGTGGATCACAGAACAACTCAAGCAGCCGGAGTACAGCTGAATGCAGCAAGGGAGTCACTCCAACCCCAGCTGGCTGATCTACATTGAGCTGCTTGTGCCAAGTTTAAGAGGGAGACAGGAAGCAACACAAGCACTAGCAATTACTGCTGGTCACCTGAAAGAGGAAAATCTCCACCCAGATTAGGAATGCCTTCTCAACTGATATAAACTGACCTATTTACACTGTAAGAAAGAAAAGGGGGGAAAAAAAGAGAGAGAGAGAGAGACTGATACAGGTGACAGGACAGAAGTGTCAGCTGAGAGGTTGAGAGGTGGAGGCTGCTGTTGCTTGCTGTTGCTGGTGAGTCTAGGACTCCCTCCACAAGCAAACCTCCTGGCCCAAATGTTCAGCACAGTTTTAGTCAAGATCTGGTTATCAGGATGCCAGCAGCAAAAGCCCTATGTCTTGATAATTATTGATGCTGAATTCAAACATCATTTGATTCAAGTAAGGCAAAAGTAGTGATAGCTATAGATTAAAACCCTAGATTAAGGTTTTAAAGATGCTTTTAAGTGATTTTAAAGTAACTCTGGATTGGGACTAAAGCAAGCTTTTGATGCAAGCACCTTGAAACCATACAGTCTAGCTCCAGTTCAGAAGCCCTAATATCACTTCCGAAAAAAATATTCATTCCTAAATTGTCTGAACACTCTTAACCTTCTCTTTAATGCAAAGGGCTCTGTGCTGCATTCATTATAAATAAAATTCGGGCTGCTTTATTAAAACAATAAACTCTGTAACCAGAGTGATGTCTGCCACTTTGGCAGCTAAATACATCTGCCTGATGCAAGAAGAAAAATGTAAAAGCACAAATCCTTTTTGTCAGCCAGCAAGCTGTTTTCTGATGAGGCTTTATAAATGGAAATTTACTTCTGCTTCATTGTACAAATATCCATATGCTGGGTTTTCCAGTGTTTCTGTCAGACAGCTGATATAACCCTTCACAGCTTTTTGGGTGTGCTACTTAATTCAACTAGATACGGATTCCAGCGAGTTGTTTGCATGTCCTCTGAAGCCGTTTATTCTGCTGTGAAGTAGTAAATCGGCGGGGAAGTATGGGAAATTGTTGGCTTATTGAAAATGTTTCCCAGCATTTTTTGTGTTTCTTTCATTCGGTTGGGGTCAAAGAAAAAGTAATACTGCTCCTAATGCTCCTCAAATAAAACCTGAGAGTATATTACTTTGTTTCTCAAAGATTCTGACCACTTTCTTGCCATTATTTCAGCAATGATTTGCAGTCACTTTACTAGGCAAACTTGTGGCTCTGAAATATGGTGGATAAGTATCTTTTTGTAGCTATAAAATATGGCTTTTGACAGACTTTTATACAGTTTAAATTAAAACATGCTTATCTCAGACAAACAAAAGATGGGATTTTTTTCTCCAAAATGTCCATCAGGTATACAGAGCAAGAGTAGCATCAATATCTTCAACTAATAAGATGCAATCAAAAAACTCAACTTTAGATGCTTTTTGCAGTTTTAAGGATTTATCATCCTGGTTGTAGCCAGTCTGAATGATAATTACCTTAAAGCTGGCAGTTCCACACAAAGCAAACCATTTCAGATCTTGCGCAGTATAAATGTGCCTTGCTTTTGGATTATTTTAATGGTATGAGAACAGTTGTAAGAGTCCCTTAGATTTATTAATCATGTTATCAACAGATTTTAGAAATGAGGAAATATTTGCCTCTTGTCTCTCCTGTCTGTAACAGTAAAAGGCTATAGACACTGTGGAAACACTGTTGGGTTTGGGTTGTTGTGTTTTTTTTTTTTTCTATGTGCTAGTCTGTGAAGATTTTTTTGCTGCATATCTTTTCCTCTTGACATACACAAGGACTGAGGGCAGGACAGAAGTCCCTGGACACAAATCTGACCTATGCAGGCAAAAAGCTCTGTACACTGTTCTGACCACAGCAGTGTTCCCTGTAGAAACTTCACAGTTGAAAGACAGGACAAAATAAGTGCATATAACTGTTAACAAGAGAGATCTACTGAGAACAGAGAAGGGAGGAAAGGATGACATGGAGCAATTATGGGTTTATGCATAAGTATGGTTTCATTAAGGATATTCATAATTATTGTGAATATATAACACATAAATGTGGCTGAGCACATCGCCTGGTGTTTGAATCTGTGCGCTTTTTGCCAATGTCTTCCTTCCTGAGAATAAACATAAGTATTTTGTCGAAATGGGGTGGAGAGAGAAGAAGAAGGAACCATGCTTGGAAGAATATAATCTGGGATTTCTACATATTTCACTTTAAGAATTAGCATCAGATTCATCAGCTGTTCTTTTACTTGATGTGTAATGAAACTAAATGGTTCTAATTCTCAAGCCTAAATCTGATCTCTCCCTTTCCTGAAGAGGGATATATTTTGCATGAGTGATTTACAACAGTAACAGGCCATGTAGAATGTCCAGACCTTTCTCTATAATGTTGTTTGTTGGAAAGTAAGAAGAATTACTAGATTGTAGACGGTTGGTGAGATGGAGGATCTTCAATGGTAAGAACTATTAAATGTAATAAAAATGAACTACAAAGATGGCTGCAAATATATATGAAGCATACATAAACATTGGTCTAACACTGTTACAGAAAGCAAGAAAGAATAACATCTTGTCATCAGTCTTCTGAACTTTTTTATAATTTGCTGAGTGGTTTGAATTTTCTATCTGTCAATACAGGTAACCATGTTGTTGTTAACCATGCTGTGAATGCATTTTCAAGGGTAGACCAAAGAAGAAAGCTTTCAAAAGCCATCTGGCAGCTACCCTTTCTGCCCTGCAGAGAACAGGTTTTCATTTGCAGGCCAGGTTCTCAGATGCTGTTGAGTAGTCCCTAGAAAGCCACCCAGTTAACCTGACTGACAGATCATCTAATCTGTGTGTGACCTCTTTCTTCAATAATTCCTTCATATTGCAATTGTTCAGCATATTAATGAAATAATAAACAAATAAAATAATTTAAAAAAAACCCAAAAAAACAAACTATCACACAACATCCTAATACAGGCCATAGAATGGATAAACCAATGGATTAGACAAATTATGGGCAAGTTAAATTTGTTATCAGTTCATCTACTATTTTTGGGAAGTGACAGAAACAGGGAAAAAGTCCCTATAAACCTGGGACGTTATGAGCTAACTGAGCCAAAGGAAGGACAGTCAAAAGACAGTGAGGGAGGGGAATGAAATTTCACTGAAATGGATTAATCTTGAAAAGTTTTGACTTCTGCCCTGCTTTCTGAAGATGCCTCAGGAGACTCAGTGGAATATGAAGCTCCTTACCAACCTGAACAGGGTCTCCAAATGGCAAAGTAAAATCAAAACCCCAGAATCAGAAAGTGTGATGCTTTGCTACACCTGCCAGATCAGGGGGCACACAGACCACAGAAAAAATCTGGCTCTTCTGCTGCACCCCTTCCCTCATGAGGAGGGGACTGGGTTAGGTTGGAATTTGTTATCATCAGCAAGTTTATCAGATCAGAGGACAATTAGGTGCTATAAGAGGGCATCATCTCTACATATGTATATAGACTGTAGAGACTACTATTCTGTCCTAAGGAACAGTAATTGCAGAGACAACATCATGACTAGTAAATCTGTATGCAACACCTGGTGATAGAGTATAGCATATCAGTACCCTTTTTCTCACAGGATCCTCTCAATCTCTAGGTTATACCATTGTTTAATGTCATATATTGCTATGTTTACTACCACCTTAGACTTCCGCAGGGCTAACTTCGACCTGTTCAAAAGACTGATTAACAAAATCCCTTGGGAGGCTGCCCTGAAGGATATGGGAGTCCAGGAAGGCTGGTCATGCTTCAAGAGAGAAATCTGAAAGGCACAGGAGCAGGCTGTTCCCGTGTGCCAAAAAACAAGCAGGCGGGGAAGGAGACCTGCCTGGCTAAACAGGGACCTTTGGCTGGATCTCAAGAACAAAAGGAGAATCTATTGCCTTTGGAAGAGGGGGCAGGTCTCTCATGGAGACTATAAAGATATAGTGAAGTTCTGCAAAGGAGAACATTAGGAGAGCCAAAGCACCGCTAGAGCTCAACTTGGCTGCAGCTGTTAATGACAATAAAAACTTTCTATAAATTTGTTAACAGCAAAAGGAGGATTAGAGAAAATCTCCCTGCTTTACTGGATGCAGAGGGAAACATGGTAACTAAGGCTGAGGAAAAGGCTGAGGTGCTCAACGCCTACTTTGCCTCAGTCTTTAGCAGTGGAACTGGCTGTTCCCCGGACACCAGCCTCCTGATCTGGGAGATGGGGAGGGGAAGCAGACTGACGTCAACACAGTTGAAGAGGACGTGGTCAGAGACCTGCTGCACCACTTGGATGCACACAAGTCTGTGGGACTGGATGGGTTACACCCAGGGGTGCTGAGGGATTTGGCAGATGTGCTCGCCAAACCGCTGTCCATGATTTACCTGAAATCATGGCTAACTGGGGAGGTCCCATTGGACTGGAGGGTGGCAAATGTGACATTCATCTACAAGAAAGGCAGAAAGGAGGATCCAGGAAACTATAGACCTGTCAGTCTGACCTCGGTGCCAGGGAAGGTCATGGAGCAGGTCATCTCGATTGCTATTAAAAGTCGTATAATGTACAACCAGGGGATCAGGCCCAGTCAACATGGGTTTATGAAAGGCAGGTCCTGACTCACAAACCTGATCTCTTTATATCACAAGATGACCCGACTATTGGACAAGGGAAAAGCTATTGTTATTACTTACCTGGTTTTTGGAAGAGCATCTGACACACTTCCCCATAGAATTCTCATAAAAAAAAACGACTGCCCATGGCCTGGATGAGCGAACAGTCTGCTGGGTCAGGCACTGGCTGGATGGACAGTCCCAGAGAGTGGGGGTCAATGGAGCTAAATCCAGCTGGTGGCCTTTCACAAGTGGTGTTCCTCAGGGCTCGGTATTGGGACCATTTCTGTTCAACAACTTTACTGATGATCTTGATAAGGACATAGAGTGTATCATCAGTAAATTCACAGATGACACCAAGTTAAGAGGGAGTGTTGATCTGCATGAGGATAGGGAGGCTCTACACAGAGACTTGGATAGATTGGATCAGTGGGCCAACATCAACGGTATAAGCTTCAACAAGGCCAAGTGCCAGGTCCTACACTTGGGCCACAACAACCCCCTGCATGGCTACAGGCTTGGGGAGGTGTGGCTGGACAGCTGTCTGGAGAAGGATCTGGGGGTTCTAACTGACAAGCAGCTGAACATGAGCCAGCAGTGTGCCCGGGTGGCCAAGAAAGCCAACGGCATCCTGGCTTGTATTAGAAATAGTGTGACCAGCAGAAGTAGGGAGGTGATAGTCCCCCTGTACTCTGCACTGGTGAGGCCACACCTGGAGTAATGTGTCCAGTTTTGGGCACCTCAATATGAGAGAGATATCGAGGTGCTGGAGCGAGTGCAGAGGAGGGCAACTGAGCTGGTGAAGGGCCTGGAGAATAAATCCTGTGAGGAACGATTGAAGGAGCTGGGACTGTTCAGTTTGAGGAAGAGAAGGCTGAGGGGAGACCTCATCGCTCTCTACAGCTACCTGAAAGGACACTGTAGAGAGGTTGGTGCTGGTCTCTTCTCACAGGTGATTAGTGACAGAACAAGGGGGAATGTCTTTAAACTCCAACAGGGGAGGTTCAGACTGGACATTAGGAAAAAAAATTCACAGAAAGAGTGGTCAGACAGTGGAATAGGCTGCCCAGGAAGGTGGTGGAGTCACCATCCCTGGATGTGTTTAAGGGTTGTTTAGATGAGATGCTGGGGTATATGGTGTAGGGGAGAACATTGTAGAGTGGGGCTGGTGGTTGGACTCGATGATCCCAAGGGTCTTTTCCAACCTGAATGATTCTATGATTCTATGTTTCATTTAATATATATTCCAGACCCCTCTTCTTTCAAACAGTCCCTTGGAACTCAGATGACTGCTCCTGAAGTGAAATGACACGAAACATGCTTATTTATCTATATATCATTAAATACAAATATACTAAATATCTAGGTTTATTTTATATATTTATCTGCTAGGATAATATATATGACTGTCATAACCTATAAATTCAAGAGCTACATCGAGATTTCATGGGGGAAAAAATAAATGCTTCAACTATTCAACTTAAAAGTATTAGAAGTAATTGCCTGACTTCTAACATTTGAATGAAGGGATTCGTTCATGAAAATATTTAAGTTTTACCTTCTTTTAAGCAACTTCTCGTGGAATAAACATCAAAAGTGAAGTGTCAACATATTTCTTATGCAAAGATATTTTTAACCATTTCTAATATATTCTCAACAATAATTTTACAGATGGGTTTAAATGGTATCTTGGGTTTGCTGGGACAGGGCTGTCTGCTTCCCCGCTGTAGCGCTTCACATACATTTCTCTGGAAACTCCCCTGACACATTCAGCATCCTTCTTTTTGTAGAAACTCTTGACACTCAAGCTTAAATTAGCATTTTTCAGTGTTTTGCATACATGCAAGTAGAACATACAGAGTTGTATAAATTTACAAACTCTGTTTGCCTTTACATCACTGGGATAAAAATCTGATTTCCAAAGTTCAAGTCATACGAAGCTCTGGGGCTTTGGTGTGAGACTAATTGTGAGAAGAGGATAAGGCTAATTACAACGGAGTAAACTGACCTAGTAAGAGAAACCAGATCCTTTAATCTTGTAAACATACAGATCAGTTAATTGCCGACATGGTGGTTCTTACATGGGGAGTGGCAGAGGGCTATGTAGCCTCAAAGACCGTTCCAGTTTAATAGATGACATCTCACAGAAATGAAGTGACTTGCCCAAAGTCCTCAATCAAGGAGGTGGCTGTAGCCCTGCATGCCAGGTCAGGGGTAACTCAATGAGGGAGATGCTGCCGCTCCTGGAAGGTTGTACCATCAGCATTTTGTGAAAGAAGAAATGAGAGAACCTGGCCTTTGCCGGTGACAAATATGCAAGGTTGAGGAGGTTTTCGCAGTAAGAAAGATAGTAAGCTAAACTATCTTGGGGTTCCTGCTATTAAAATCACTGAGCAGGAGTGTAGCTGTCTGTACCAAGAAATCTGTCATGAATAACTATAGGAAAATCCCAGAAAGAAATAGGAAATCAAAGGACAGAGTTCTGGGGAAATACAGATCTAGGTAGCTGTGCAACTGAAGAAGGCAGTGCTCAGTATCCTGGGCTTCTGGAGTTGGAGGACAGTGTGGTCCCAACATCAGCTTCAACCTGCAGAAATGCTGCACAGCAAAGATGAACTTTAGAAGTAACTTAGAAAGTGCTTTGACCTTCTAAGAAAAAAGATAACAAGGGAAAACATATATTGATTATCACAGGGAACATTAAAGACTGCCGTTAAAAAAGTTCTAGGTCTTGAACTCATATCAGAAGGCAAGAACTTGTAGTTTGCCCAGAACACACAAAAATCACACATCATTTGTCTGTCTGCAGTATTGAGCTCAGAAAGGTTATCAGGCACATCAGCGCAGTCTTCCCCCAGAATTTCTACACTGTTTTTAACAATTCTATCCTCTCTGTAAATGGTTATTTTCAGCTTTATAATGTTTGAATTTAACGCATTCTTTGGGTTTAAGGTACTGTGGACTTCTCAGTGTTAATATTACTGTAACAGTGACAGACAGTGCATTTTTCTGTTTTGCTTTTCCTCTGATTAACAGAGAACTGCAAAGTAAAAATGAAAAGTATTGTATTCATTTTTTAATCATATTTGGAAAATTATTTTTTTATGCAAATATACATATGTACTTTTTGTGCAGGATGATTCAAAAGCCTACAGTATCATTTAGTGCATATCTGTGCCTATTAAGGCTAGGCACTCCTACTTGCAAAGCATTAGCCACCTCATTACACATGCATTAAGAGAACAGGTTTTGGTAACAGGCAACATCACATGCCTTCCTTGATAAATGGCATGTGCCTTGGGAAAAGTCTTGTCAGACATGGGAATTGTATGGCAGATGTTCAGGAGCAGCTCTGTGAGCAGCCTGGTGGCACAGATTAAAACTCCACTAAAGTGTATTAGCAAGTAGGTTTGCTATTGCCAAAAAGAAATGAAATCTTTCAGCATGAGACACCTATGACAATATCCAGAGCAACAGTGTTTATATGTGACCGGGCAGAGGAGCTATTATTGCATTTCCAAAAGGAAGAAATCTATGCAAGTGCCATGGAAGCCAGGGTCTGACCTTATAAAAACACTCTGCCAGGCAGTAATGTAAGCAGGCTTCCTCTGAACTTTTTGGAGAAGAATGGTAGCAAGTGAAAGCAAGCTGTGCAATTTGCACACCCTACATGTAGTGATGTCTATTCACAACAGTGAAGGTATTTGTTGACAAATGCAACTGAGATGAGAATTTGGCTGTGTGAATAGAGTGGAGAACTCTGTAAGGAGCCACAGGGGAAGGACGGCGTGACAAGGAGAATGTGCTGAGTTTCGCAAAAGCTTCCCAACAGCCATGAGCGAGACTGTGGGCAGTAAGTGATAAGCCACGATGCCTTATGTAAACTTAAATTAAAATAATGTTCTTGTCAATCTATAGCAGTACTTGCTTTATAGAATTCAGTAGTGAGAGAATTCAAAATCTGTGCTATTTATTTTCAGTCCCTGAGGCTAGAAGAGTTGGCTCAAAGCAGAGTCATTTACTGGTTAGCATGATTATTCCAAGGTTACATTTAGAACATGTCACTTTAATTGTATTTCTGAATCTGAATCTCTCCACATATAATGGAGTTATGTCATAGACTCTCTCCCCACCACCCGTATTACCTGTATTAAAGAAATCTTTTGCTACCTGCATCTTGAAATATTTGATCTTCATGGTTAAGGAGTCTCGGCCCCTTCTGCATAAAAAAGTACCGAATTTCTGGGTGAGATTTCCCTTCACAGGGTAGTGAGGAGACACACTGATTTATGATACATTTCAAGGTTTCAGTGCTGTTTATTACAGCAGCAGTGTCCAGCTGTCAGCTCTGTTGATAACTAGACAGACTCAGTATATTCCAGCTTCAGCTTTGTGGAAATAAAACGGGACTTTTAGGCACAATTCTGGTAATTTAAAATTGTTTGTAATATTAAAATATGTCTGGTGCAGAAAACTACCTTTCACATACACAGAAAAAAAAATGATTTTCCTTTACTCTGAAAGAGGGGATTTTATTTATTATTTTTCAGAGTATGGATACTGTAGCCATGACGACAGTGAGTGCCAAGAAGAGCAGTGTGGAGATGAAACAGACATGCCAGAAATACATTATCTGTCAGGATAAAAGATTGCTTCAATACCTCTGAGTCTCAAAACCAAAGTCCCTTAGAGGGTATTTTAACTCATTTTTAATCCAAGAGAGCAAGGTGATCTTCCCATCAAGGCAAGTGAATAAAACAAACAAACAAACAAACAAACAAACAAACAAACACTATTACTCGATCCCTGCCTATATTCCACTTTCTAGGACCTTGACTAATATATTAGATTTACAGCACTCAGTTTAAAAAACAAAGGTGGTTTTTTTCATTTCCTTCTATGTTAAAATGGCAAATGTTTTTAAAATTTCAGTTTCAATAAAATGCAACAACATTAATGTCTTTGCTGAAATTTTAATGTGAAGAACTGAAGGAGGGAAGGAAGGTCTGTTCCCTCTACCCCCACCCAGATATTCTCGGACTTGGCTTCCCTTCCACCCCAGTTGGAATTTAGGACCAAGGGCAAAGGTGGCCCATCAAATTCAGTGGAATGTCTCTTGTATTCAGTACACACTGGTTCAGGCTCTCAGGTTGTATTTCACTTATACCCACAATCATAATGTAGGCAGTGTATTGAAGTCTTTCCAGGCTCCTGGGAGCCTTAGCAGGCTTCCTGATTTAGCTCCACATAGCCTCACATCTATATTGAGGTGGGATGCCCTCAGGTAAGTGCCACACTGTCAGAATAATGAGGTAAGTCTTGGTTTACTTACAAACTCCGGATGCCATTGCCATATTTCATGGGGTCTCACCCCAGAGAGGATCCCTTGGCTGACTTGACTGCAAATCATGCCCACAGCATAGGCACAGCATACCTCAGTGTACCATGTGCCTGGTTCATCCATCACACAGAGATGAGAGTCTCATTTTTCCCCTTTGAGCAAGCTTACAAACAGAGCCTACAAGATTGTATCAGCAGTGTAGGATCAAATTAAGTTTAACATTGAGACTGAGTTTTGGATTGTGTTCAAAACATAGGTATGAACTTAAAGCATACTTATTTTTTAATAGAATTAACCCCATTGTGAAGGATGCAAGCCTCAGCCTGTATACCTACAACAAACGAACCTGGCAATTCCTTACCCCTCTGCTCAAGCATACGATCTGCAGAAGAAAGGACTGTGGGATCCCCACTCCCTACTGCATGTAACACTTGAGCTACAGCACAGAATTAATGCTGCCAAGCATGAAACTAGCTTGGTGTGCTGTGCTCCAGTGAAGACAATTGCCTTGTCATTGGGTTTGCATTACCTCTCTGCATACCTTACCACATTATACTTTTCCAGCAATGTTGTTTTCTCCATCTTACCTTGTTTCAGAGATGCTCAGAGTGTTCAAGGGCTCTCAGGGAACGTGTGATCAGCTGAAACAAAGTCATCACAGCCTGAACAAGACAGTAAGTCACTAAAGTACCCTATGGATGGAAAACAGGTGTCTTTTGTACAAGAAATCATTAAACTAAGTCTTCATGCTGTGTGTTTCTGGACTGAAGAGGTAAAATCAGATATTTGTCAGTGTTTCAAGACCTAGCATGCTCCTTGCTGTGATTGTAGGGATTATTTTTTTTTCAGTCTAATATTTGTGTTCAAACACTTTCTATTGCAAGTAAGGTACACAACATCAGAATTAAATAACCATCAGTTTTGATAATTTCAGCATGGAAATAGACATTGTGCAAGAAAGGTAGATTTGCTTAAATACAGCAAATTCTGCCAAATGCCGGGCAAGCATAAATCAATATACAGCTAACCCTAAAATACTTGTATATTTTATAATTTAGGATGTGATTCTCCACCTGCAAGCCAACAGTGCCATCCACTGATTTTTTGTATGTTTTCACACAGATATTCTTCAAGATGTTCTAACACAACAGGTGATCCTGAAAGCATTTTTAAGGGTGTTTTAAGGGTGCCCTTATGTTACTTCTATAAGAGAACAGAATCCTTTTGAACAGACCAATAAATAACATAGAAAAAAAAATCTATTTTATAGTCTGGTGGGGTTTTTAATGGATTTGATCCTCACATCTCCAGAGGACTTCTCCACTTTTGCAGGAAGCTGACCTATATTAGTTAGACACCTTCTGATCCTCACCTGCCAAAAATTCCAGTGTCATACAAAAATCTGAAGATCAGATGGAATTGAATATCCTGTTTATAAAATATTAATTATTTATTTACCAAAGGACCTGAATTTGTGCTGATACCATGCACCACTGTTTCAATGTATTATATGCTTTAAAGGGCACCCAGAGGACATATATAGACTTGTACAAAACCACTCCTCTGCCAAAGGCTGCAAGTACACACAGACACACATCCTCTGAAGGGAAAGTGTTTTCATCCAGGATATAAAGTCAGTTTCCACACTACAAATGGAAAGGTCATACATTAGTACTCCCAGAGTTAGGGCTGTTTATTTATTTACATATTTATTTTTAAAGGAAGTCAGGAGGAATTTAATTAATAGGGTTTTTTTTAAGCCATTAAGATCTGGGTTTTCAAATTGTGACCTGTAGCTGTGATAGAATCGTATTTATTTTTGTTTTGTTTGGCTTTGGTTTGATTACGTGAAAGCACAGATTACCACAAAATTATATGATATACAGATGTACAGAAAGACAGAAAACTTTTCATACACCTGTGAGAAGCCACACTGTAATTTTAACAATCAAGAAGCAACCATGAAAGCTACTTTTATGGTTACATTATACCTTCATACTTACATTGAAGCTGACCATACTGCTAGGGCTGTTCTGCAATCCAGTTACAAGCTGAAGGGTGTCCTTCTATTAACTGCAGGAGTAGCCCCAATGAATAGCGCTGTGTTACTGATGCTCTCGTGTGCATGCTTACAGTCTTATGTTTTCCTGGAGCTGCAATGTAAGCTACTTTTTGCTCTTATTTCCATAAGATCTTGTCACACGTAGAGGATAGTTTTTTTCTCTAGTTAATTACATTTTCACTAACTGGTCTTTTCAAGCATCCCTTCTTAATTGCCTGTAAGAAGCTTGGTAACTGTATAGTGTTCAGACAACATGTTTTATATGTCACAATAATAAATGTGAGCCTTCTAAGTTTGAAATAAAACAGTTAAATTCTGAAATATTCTAGAAACAAATGATGTTCGAATAACATATTGTTGGGGGGGTGGGTGAATAACATGATCCCCTTCCTTCCCAAAAGACAAGAGAATCACTTCACTAATAACCTTTTAGAGGTTTCAATTGTAGTCACTGTTTTTCTGCAGACCTCAGCAGCACAAGTAGGTGGCACTGCATGATCATATGAGAGACTGCAGTGTGACAGCCAGAGCTGTGCTCACTCCCAGGACATCCTCACCACTCCCTGAGGAACAAGTGCTGGCCAGTCCTCAGGCTGATGTCAGAAGCAGTCTAGTAACAGAAAAATGTTATAAGAAAGTATGAAGATATATCAAGATAATTTTTTTATATATATATATAAAAATTTAGTTTGTTTAAAATTGATTAAGTATATTCTCCTGTTAAATTCTTGTGGTCTTTTACATTACATTCATAGCTATATGAGTATCTGCATCTATAAATCTATATATACCTATACCATGCACACCATCCAAATAAAATTAAAGTGCACATTATGTTAAATAGTATTTCTTCCTAAATTCTACTTTCTCGACAAGCAAAACTCAAGAAAATATCTCTTTGGTAAAACAGTTCTTGATCATGGTTCTTGTACCATGGTTCTTGTACCATGGTTCTTGATGTGTAACAACTGAATATTACATGTCACAAGGAAAAAGAAAACTTGTGACAGAACAACTTAACATTGTTCCTCCGGTGTTTTCTTCAAAGGCAGAATGTCTAGGAGCTAATCAGGAGGGGTCAGTATTATCTCAGGCTTTTTCACTCTAAGCAAAGACATTAATCTTATTACATCCTCCTACACCACATTGCCCCCTCTCAGAGTGCCCAGGCAGACATGTGCCTGAGGTGGGTGTTGCCCCAATACCTGCTCCACAGACAGTCTCCCTTTCCACAGACCATGTAACCCCTTGCGCATACAGATTGGTGGAAGCAAGGACTGGAAGGCCAGGCCCACCTTTTCAGCCAAGCCACTGAGCGAGTCGGGGTCCCCAGTGCTGACTTTCCTGCCCAACCCAGGCCCCTTGAAGCGTTGACTGGCCATGCTCTGGTCTCAGTGAGCAGGCAGGGGTTGCATCCCGCCTCCCCCGGCTCCCGCCCTTCACTAGTTGGGGCCAGAGAGTTTCTCTGACATTGGTGACTGGGAGTTGGACCCTCACCAGGTTTTCTACGTCTCTGACCAATTCCTGTTCTGCAAAAACACTGTACCACTGCCTAACTCTGGCGTTTACACAGGGTCATGCCCTCCTTGCTTAGAAAGCTGCCCTCCAGGCAGAGGACATAGTACTTGGAATCCCAAGAACATGGACACACCTATCAGAAACTGGAAACTGTTGAGATATTATCTCAAGCTTTGGCTTTTCTGCTTGTTGAATGTAGGCAGGTTTTGTTTAACATTAAAGGACAATGAGCTATCATTTGCAGGAGCCTTCACCTCACCACAGGCTCTGTGTGTAACTAAACGGGGTTCCCTGAAACACTGCTGGGCTTGGGGTCTCTAAGGCTTTGCATCATTTATGTGGGCCACTGACATCAAGAAAGGTAATTTTTTTTCCCCTAGTACAAATGCTTTAATTTCAAAAATAGTTATCTTAATACATTATTGTCCTTCTGGTTCCACTAATCCAAAAACTATTAGCCTCTAACCTATTTAATCTGTTTCCTTCTGACCTGGCAGCAAAGGTTTATAATTTTTTCACAGTCATCTTACCCTGGTAAACCCAAATGACAGATGAAAACACTATAACATCTCAACAGTCCCACCACCATACCCTGGGAGTTTTCACATTCATTTCCAGGTATTAATTGTTTCATATCATTTTAACAGAAAAAAACCCACTCTTTTAAAGTAAGAGCAAGAGCCAAGAAGTAGAAGAACAAATAACCAGGGCTTGGGGAAGGAGAGTAGCTTCAAGGTACACAAAAAGAGGGATCAGAGAAGGAGCCTAGGAAGGGAAAAACTTGGGAACAGGAAGAGAAATAGAGTGATTTTTAAAAGCGGCAGCACTGATAGCTTCTGTGTGTTTGGTGCTACACTGTGGGGTTTTCCTTAATGCTTAACTTTCCAGAGCTGGATGGTTATATGAAATTTCAAATTTCCTTGGTTTAGGGGAGAAAAACTTGATTCCAAACCTGTAAGGCATATTTAAATAATAGTACTTATTCTAAAGAAACTGCCATCTTAACCATACTTATTTATTTAGATGTAGATGAAAATAATATAACACTGAACAGTAAAGCAGGCCCATGTAGCTTTTTATAATGATGTCCTGATGACATCACTGGCAATACTAACAGGGATATTGGTTCCAAATTTCAGCATTAGATTTTTAATTTGGTATCTAGCTCCACTTAATTAGTTTACTCTATCAATAAATGTGAATGAAAACCCATGCTGGTGGACTGTTTATTTTCCCAAGACACTATGTTGCTAATCAAACCATGCAAAAAAATCTAACAAATACATGTGAAAACAAAACGGGTATACATTTTATGATCAAAACTGCAAAAAACTTCATAAAGTTTTTCGCAGCTTAACTCTAACTGCTTCCTTAGGAAAGTGTAGCTGATAGAGTTATAACCAGTGGTATCCAACCTACAGCTTTTTTTTTCTGTTCAACCAACCATCCACATGCTTGCCTTTATACAAATAAATCATATTTGATTAAAAAGTAAGTCTAAGTGTTGATATATATTCTCATACTGAGGCCATCATGCTTCATGTCACGGCTGAGTTAAATACTTTGTAATAGTCAACTGATTACAAAATGGACTTTGTGAAGGTGGAAAATCCTGTTATGTGTGTGTTCATTTATGTCCTCTTTTGGAACAAAAATCTGAAATTAATAGATTCATAGTACACTAAATGGTCACAGAAATTAATTTGGGAATAATCAAACAATCTGTAGCACCACTTTTTATTGAAACAAATTATTTGTCAGTGCCTAAATAAAAAGATTTTCCTGGGGATTAATCTCAGTTTACACTCAATTTACATAAAATACTGTGCTGTGCCACATTACTTTGTTTTCATGTTTTCAATACTTAGCCTGCACCCAGCTTTCTATCTGGGCAGCACCTTCTCTGGTTCATAGCTGTGAGTTTACTGAACCTTACTGAGCACAGCTCTAGTGCTGCAGAACATGCATCAAATGTTATTGTGTACAAGACGAACTTTTATCAGCCCAGTTGAGCCAGACCAGCCCAAGGTAAATTCTGCAGTTATGATTTAAATGACTTTGTATACACAGGGAAAACTGGTGTTGCTTATCAACGTTAGTGCCAAAAGACCAGGGATCATACATCTACCATGCTAGCTGGCTTGGCAGCCTACAGTTTATGGCTCTGGACTGTGAAGTCATGTTGCATCTGCTCAGGCTAAAATAGGTCCAGAAGAATTCAGCACCAGCCCTCACAGTTTGGTATGTCACAACGCAGGCAGAGCAGAGAGGATCTGCTACCAGTCAGGAGGCAAAAAACCCTTCTGCTCTGCCAGCAGGACTGTCAAACTTATGGGAAGGCATTCAACAGCTCGCTTCTGCACGAAAGAGTGTGCTTGTTCTGTGCAGCCCCTTTTTTTAGCAGTGTGCTGAGACAACTCTCCTGCTGCACAGCCCCGCTGGCCAGGCTAAGTAAGCCCTGACCCCCACCAGCACAGCAGACACGTGGCTGGTCCAGGGCTGCAGAGAAGTCCCTGCTGCCATTGCCTAAAACAGCCCGCTGGGACCTTCCTCTCAAGGGAGCCAAGCTGATGGTTGCCACTCCAGGCCTTTCCTGCCATGGGATATGATACAAGAAAAGAAGTAAAACCAGTTTTTGCCATATTCCTTTACTTTTTTAAAGGAAAAAGTAAATGGTATGACTTTTTTTTCTCTGATATTCACCAATCAGTTCTTAATTGTTATCTGCCTGACAGTGTTGTCTGGTACATGAATTTCTCTTGAAAGAAAAATCTTTCTTCTTCCTCTTGTAAAGTAGTATTATCTAAATGCTTCTTGGCAGCTGATGATAAGAGCACAGCCTGTAATACATTTCTCCAATTAATTTCAGGCAAAAAGCCAGCTGTTACTGCTATTCAGTTAGCCAAACCTATAGGAGTGCTTAGCTTTTCGCTATCATTGTTTTTGACCACTACAGAGGTGGAAGGAGTCAGCATAAGTCTTGCTATAAGCATTTGATCAAGTATGAGGTAAAAAAGAGACAAGAGCCTCCATACTCATTCTTCTGAAGGTAAGTCTTACACCGTTTTATTGAATTCTTCAGACTTCTATGGGGTCTTAAGAATTTGTCTTAAGAAACATATCTTTACATATTCATTTGAATTGAAATTGTTAAAATGTTCGGGGGGGTTATAATTTTTAGCCAGTATTATCTCTGTTTACACCAGAAAGATGTCTTACAAGAAGCTTTCTTTCAAACAGAATTGTGGTGTTTTTTTCAACAATGTTGTTTATAAAGCTAATGCTTTACATTTTAAGGGTAGGAATCTTTTAACTGAAAACAAAATGTAACTTGCTTTATTTCAAACTAAAACACAGAAAGGTTACAGAGTTCAAGAATAGGAATATTATATAGGAAAAACATTCATACATATATCTTAAAATATCCATGGGCTGCTATGGAGGGAGGAAAATGTTTGTGTGAAAATTTGGCTTTTTAATAAGAAACTGAGCACTGACTGAAGAAAGATAACTGAATAAACACAGAGTGGCATATAGAGCATATAGACTGTACAGCAAAACAACATGCTTTTATCACTAGCAAACTCTTCAGGTTGGTGGGTTGGTTTGAAAGTTAATGTGGGAAAATCAGTTGCAAGACTTGCAGCCTCAGCTTTAGGCAGAATTACTTTTTGTAAGAAACTTTAGAGAATGTGTCTCTATGGGGCGACCTGCACACAGAGTTTCCTTTCCATCTCTTACCTGAGGAACAGTTAAAAGGAGATTATTGCAGCTATAGCCAAATCTTCCTCTTTATCCCTAAATAGAGTGTCTGCCTTATTCAGCACAATTTGCACTACCAAGCAAGTACAGCTTTCGATCTTTCTGAGAAGCAGAGTCTGAGGACACGCTAGGGATCCCTAAACAAAGACACAGCTTTAGTTAAAGTGATGGGCTTATTTTAAGGATCACAGTCTTCAGTGACTTGGGCACAGGCCCTTGGGCTCAAGGCAGTTCTGTTGCCTAATTGCTGGACAGCTATTGGCAAGCTACATCATCTGTCCATGCCTCCTTGTTTGTAAAATGGACACAACAATACCAAGATATCCATGAGATTTCTGCTGCTGTTTCTGGGCCCCCTTCCGATTCACGTGTTTGCTGAGCATGCAAAGCATTACTTGCAAGTTCAACTGAGTGAATTACCCAGGATCTGTTCAGAAAACTATGACAGATGCTAGGATTACTTCTCAGTTTGAACTGTGAAACACGTTCCCAATCCTTGCAATCATTAGAAAACAACTCTACGTTTTCCTATAAAGTCATCAACTTCATTGTCTTAATGATCAGTCTAGATTTTCTTTTCTTTTCTTATCTTCTTGTTATCTTTCTCTCATCACACAGATTCTTCTTTTTTACAGACTGAATGATAGACCCAGTAGGCAGGGTGTTAAAACTGTGAATATATTCACTGACATGCACCTAATTTCTGAGGCAGTATAGTTTATCCCATATACTGGGAGTAAGATTCTCTCAGGCCACCAAAAAATCCACAGAAAATCCTGACTGGGCCTTTTTCCTGCAGCTGACAGCATCTACAGGAGCAATGAAGTTGCTCTTTTAGGCTGAGAGCAAGAACTGCAGTAGTATAGTTATTGTAGACATATTCTGTACTATTTCTGGCCATTTCTGCTGTCTGATAGGATTTTTATATTTTTTAAGGTAATAATATACTCCTTCAACTGTAGTCCTGTCTGTCCCAAAGATGTAGGACTTTTCTAGGAATTCTGACTCAGCCTTTGAACTGCAGAATATGATGTAAAGGCCAAGATGATACTCTAATTGCTTTATGACTCTCTCTGTCTCCATAAAATGATTGCTATCTCTGTACAGGATACCATAAAATTTAATAATATTCATCCAGTGTTCTGAGAATACTTTATATCATATAAAAAACTGCTTAAGCAAAATAGCTACCTTAACTTACTCTACACAGCACTCTGTAGGAGCTCTGATGAAGCAGTATGTTCAGCAGTATTTCTCTAAGTGGGTGTGAAATAATTACCAGAAGGTAAAATAAAGGTTAAAAACTAAAAGACAAACTTACAGAGATTTATCACTTCTTTTCCTATGGGTTTCTGTACCAGAGAGATGATTCACTTAACAAAAGGCTCACAAAAGAAAAAGAGGACATTTTCTTTTTCTCTCCCTGTATGTGTAAGACACACTTCTGGACAGTAATAACAGTAGCACAGACCTCCATGTTGCTCCATAATTTGACTTTTTCCCTGTGTCCTTTGAGTCCCTCTGCTGAGGTGTGATACTATTCTGTCTTGATCTGAAACTCAGTTTAAAATGTTAAGTTTTTCTATATGCAAGAATTTCAGTGTCTGGATCATCACAAGTACTGGTACATCACACATATAGCAGAATTGAGAAATTGGATCAAATATTATATCACAGGATTTGAAACCAGCAAAAGAGCTTTCTCTATGCTGAACTTTCAAGAAAAGGAAAATGTGCTTATTGAACACATTCCTTTATACTAAAACTGGTTTGTTTGTTGCTTTGCATTTCTGAAACAGTGATGTTCTTTTGAGTTTCAGTTCTTAACTTTCAAGTTGTGTGGCTTTCAGTTCTAAGGCCCCACTTTGTAGTGGGAGTAGGATCAGAACTTGGTGGGCACCTGGTTCCTTCAAAATCTAATTTAACTTTTCATTTCCAGCATATGGAAGGCCAATAACAAGGCTATTACAGGGCACTTAGCTGTAACAATCACCTTCTCTGAGGAGATTGTGTTATGGAAACAAAGCAGTTCTGACTTCAAGAACCTCTGCAAGATTCTTCTTCACAGAAGCTTTTGTACCTTTTGTCCCAAAAAATAACCTTTCTAGCTTGTGGGGGGAAAAGGCAACTACCTTTATTGAATCTCATTCGAAATACTTCTTTGGACAGTGGAAACATTCTTATGTTTCTATCCTAGACATGACTTTTGGCAGGACAACGGTTTTAGTGCATACTATCTTCTACTTATATTTCACCAAAGCTAGGTTTGTATTTGTGTCCTTCACCAAAAAAAACCCTCCACACCCAACCAGGAAAACCAATGTCCTCAGGCTCTTCCAGCATTGCAGTTTCCTAGACACTGATACTAAATATGGCAACTTTACTATATTTTTTTCCTGACAGGTATAAACAACAAATTAAAATCCACTTTCCCTTCTTGACTGACTAGAACCTTGAGAGACATATTGTAGCAAAACACCTCCATATGGGAGGTTCACTTGTAGGATATCAATTTTGATCAAGCTTGTCTTAACATTAGGATAGAATGATTTGATAATTGGAGAAAAACAGGTTCAGGAGCAATTTCTCTGACTTGCACCTGCAATAAAATTAGCTCATTTAGACACAAAATCCACCCACATGTGTGACTCAGTAAATGATCAGTGCATAGCCCTCCTTAGGGTATTGAAACCTGGATCATAAATTCAGGGGGATCCCCCACTGCCTGATAACTGAAGTAGAAGGAGCTCTGTAGGCTGGTGAGCTAGAGCATATTCAGCCTCTGTTTAACTTATTGCTGTGAATGTTCTACAAACAAAATTAATTAAAAAAAAAGAAAGTTTTCCCATTCTATTTTTAAAGCAATCTCACCAGGGGGCTTTTGTGGTGTTTAGGTTTTGGTGGTGTTTAGGTTTTTGTGGTGTTTTTTTTTTAAAAAAAAAAAAATATATATGTTTTCTGGCCCTCAGCTAGCTTCTTATCTTTGTTGCACTGTTTTTCTTCCTCCAAATATCTTCACATCATTTGTTACTTCATGATCTGACTTTGTGAAATAATATCAAATAGTGTCTTTGTTATAATCTTGCTAACACACTCAGGCAGGATAAATCACCCTTTTTTGAGCTGTGGCGTTTTCAGCTGGTTCTGATGTCTTTGTTCTGTCTAAGTTAGTGTTTTAATAGTGATGCAGTCAATGTGCAGGATAAAACTGTGAGCTACCTAATCTTCTTTAGGTCTGTTCTGTTCAGTCTTGGGTTGGGGAAGAAGTCTCATGAAACAGTTATACTATGCTGGTCCCATGATTGTCTTTGAGGGCTGTTGGAATTCTTCCTTCTGCAGTACTGGAATTTCCCAGCTTTCAGCTAAAACTATTTTTTTTTTTTTTCTTTAGATGAACACTTCCTTCTGTAACAGTAATTTAAATGGAAAATATGACAAAGAAACAGTAACATCTTCTTATGCTTTCAAACTAAATGAAACAACTGTTCTACTCACTGCCTCATTACACCTATCATTTGGGATGTATACACAGCACTATAATGGATCTAGATAGTTTTTTCCCAAATTACATATCTTTCAGAAGAATTTTCAAAACAAATGACAAGATTAAATCTATTCTCAATTATTTGCAAGCATCAGACAGATCTGCCAGTGTGGATGCTACACCACATGAATAGTATCTCTTACTAAAACACTACTTAATGCATACCCCAGCCATTTCTGTGGAACACAGGCATTGGCTGTGTAGCTCGTAATCATTCAGTCTAACATGCTTATTGTATCTGAAATGTATAGGAAGGGGGAGTTTCCCGACATTAATTCATCTTGGAGGGAAATGATAACTGAATTTGATTGCCATTAGCTTCTGAACCAAAAAAATGCATCTAAGAGTAAATGGCTTTGCTTTTTCCTTTGATTGAATATACCAAACATATAAAATCAACCCCTTTCTGACAAATGTTGGATAGACTTAATGTACAAGTATGATACAGGCGATCTGTGCATAGTTAGGAAGTCTGACACCCACAAAATGTGTATAGGCTTTTCCTGCAAAGCATTCATTAGGCAACAGGTATTTACTAGCTATGTTGGAACAACTGCTCTGCACTGCTGCACACCTATCAATTTCTTTTCCCTCCTGTTCATAGCATGGAAACTTGGTTTGACAGGAGTTTGGTCACCTCTTTAGTTGAAGGTGCAACAGTTGTGGCTAATGGGGAAAGAGGAAAGAACTATAGGACTTCCTTCTTTCTCTGTTTCCCCTTAGAAAAATATCAATATTCTGCTCCCAGAACCACACAAAGTTTATACAGGGAAAATGTGCGTGTATTACTTTAATCTGTCTATGCTCATCTCAAGAGGCAAAAGATTTTTACACTTCTGAATGCTCCTTGTAGTCTTCATGAGGTCTTCAATTTTTTTTGTTCACTTTAAAAGACCAGAGAGTGCAGAAAGGAAGCATCTTAGGTTGGAGGACAGCTTAAAATAATCTATGTAATTTCTGTTTACACAGAGAGAAATAAGAGTCTGTCAGATACTTGGACCCAGCTACCTCATCCTAAAATACAATGATTCAGGGACATATCTATGCCCCTTGAGGTCACCTTCGGAACATGAGACTTCCTTGGAGACTGAAATAAATTGGAACAAATGAGAGCTAAACTCCAGGTGTCTCCATTACTGCAGTCCTGTGAAATGTAAACCACAAATCTGTTTCCTCTCCCAATGTTGCAAACCTGATGGAGAGCACCATCAAATCTAAGGTAATAAAAATAAATCCCTTTACAAAATTGAAAAATGTTTTTTAAATAAATTAAGAGAGGGAAGGGAGTTTACTGGAAGCTTAGGTGTCAATCACAGGTTTATTCTCAATCATCATTTTTCTCATCCAGAGGTGGAATTAATCCCATTTATTTTCTCAAACTCTGACATCCATTTAAAACCAAAAAGTCAGATTCTTCCCGAATTTGCACACAAGTCCTACCTCAGTGAGCTTGTAAAGCCATGAATGTCAGGACAGAACTTTATTCAATATGCTTTACTCCTTAACATACTATATAGCCATGTGTCATGTTATCATGAACACTTATATATGATACTGTTCCTCACAGATAACACGCATACCATATTTTCAATAATTTCTGTGATCAGTCTATTAAGCAGTGAGATTTCTCAAGGCATTTATGATTTGATTTATTTTTTTTTTTTAACCAACATTCCTGCAAACGTCAGTGGCTGTTAACATCTGAATCAGTCTGTTCCCAGTTCATGTGACTGGAAATGGTGCCCAGAGCAAAAAAGCCAGACACTCTGACTCTCGGATAAGTATAGTCTGCATGGAAATATTACTACAGAACACAAGCAGAAGTTGCTGAATCCACATCAGAATGTTTTGGCAGGAAATAAGGTAAGGGTGCGCTATGACCATTTTATTATTATTACTTTTATTAAAGGTATGTTTTAGAAATGATCTAAGAACTGAGGAAAAACAGGATGAGTTGCTAAATAAGGATTCTGGCTGGATGCAAGGCTAACTGGCTCACAGGTTGCTGGCAGTATCTGGAACTCTCCTGGGATTATATCGGAATTATCTTGCAGGAAAGAAGGCTGTATTCGGGGTTTTAGTTTATAGCCATCCCAGGGAACAGTTCTGAATGGTCTTAAGTTCTTAAGAGGTTTTCTGACCTCTAAGTAGAAGGAAGGCCATGCAGTAGCTAGCTGTGCATAAGGGTAAATGGCATTTATAGCAATGAAGAACAGAAGAGATGAATTGAACTCTGTGCACATGTGAATGAGACTGATCTGGAGTGTTGCATGGGTGGCATCAGAGACAGAAAAGTGTGCCAGGCAGAGATGGCTGGACTAGGAGCAGCTACAGACATACACTTGCCTTTTATCTCCAAAGGTGTTAGTGTAGCTAAATATATTTCAGACATAGCACATTGACATATGCACATACTTTCAGAGAAATTGGAAGGTCTAAAACATAGCAGAAAATATGTAACTGAATCTCTAACTGCCTATGGAGCTCCCAGTCCAGAAGAGAAAAGCTTTTTTGGCATTGTAAAAAAGTTGATCATGGTTACAGGCTCAGATGGGAACTCTAAACTTCATCTGTCGTTTAGGAATAAGTGTTTTTTTAAGACCAAGCAGCGGAGTGTGTATGGCAGGTAATTAGGGTGCATTGCAATGTTAAGATACTACTTTATTGAAAGAAAATTATAGTGAACAGTAATTAGTTCCTTCTCGCCAACCTCCAGCTACCTTCACTTATTGTTACCCAATGCTGCTTGCATGGTCCCAGCTACGTGGAAGAAACATCTGTGGCTGCATAGCCCCTTCCCTCTCCTCCATGTTGGCTTGGAGTCCTAATGCTATGGGAAAATCTCTCAAAGCAAGCTGTGGCTACAGAATATGACACCTGTAGTCCATTGTACGTTGTTTCCCTTCTCTTTCTTCCGTAGCCTGCTTACAGCGTGTACTTATGTAGGGGAGAGGATCAGACAGAGAAGTAGCTATGCCATACCTCCATCATAGTCACAGGAGGTTTACTGCTTTGGCAGCACAACATGTGTGTTCCTGTGTAACTACAGGGCAGGGTCACCAGTCTGCCCACGTAACACTTGACTAACTTATATTCGCAGGACCTAGGGTACCTGCTTGAATGGATGGATTGGTTTTTTCCACTTCTTTCATCACAAGAGTTCTTTTCTTTCCTGTGTGCCCTCAAGAGGGGGACATGATAGGGGTATACTAAAAACAAAAAAAAATAGGTGATAACTAATTTAGTAAAGAAGTATTATATCATGTTTCTAAAACAGCCTCGGTGTAGCATCAAACAATTTGTACTCACCCTATCTATGTTGGATGTAGACTTTGATTTAAACACAAATACTCCAAGAAAAACATAAGTGCATTAAATAAATAAGTAGCAGATAATGAGGTGTTAAAGAAGCTCATGTTCAGTCTTCCAAGATCTGCAACTGACTTCCTTGAGCTTGCATCCTTATCATTCTAACTGATATGAAGTTATGAGCTGTCTAGAGATGTCAAGGTGGGGGGGTAATGTTATGAAAGACAAGAAGCCAAACAATTAGTGTTTAAAAATAATCAACCAAGTAGGTGGCTTAGTACATCAGACCCATGTTATCTGGTTTGGGTTGATAAATGAGGTAACACTATAAACCCAGATTCTGCAAATATTTCTTCTATTGACAGAAACAGTCTGAAATACACGCAAAAGCCACAAACTGTTGAGATAATTAATACCACATAGTTCAGTTACATTTGTGTGTCTGTAGAAGCCAGTTGTACTTAAGAATGCAGAATTCAGAAGCATCTTTTATTTGAGGTTTTACTAAGAAATTGTTTTAACAGAAGAAAACGATGTTGAATGTACTTTCATGTAGTTAGACAAATGGTTCTATAAAAGAAAAATCAAGATGTGCTAGGTAAAAAAAGACACTTAAGTAGTGATTAAATTATCTCAGATAGCTCTGAAACAGCCTTGTAATCGCTTCCAGTTATTGAAATTCTTGGTGTCTACATAATGTCTGTAATGTATCTCAGTCTTAGTCATCAGATGACAACAATTCAAAAATATCCCGAAAAACAGTAGTTTTCAAAGTTCATCATACTGAACATATACAATGATTTCTGCAGGCAGTTTGCATGTCTACACCCCTCAACCTGGATCAAACTTTTTTTTTGCATTTTACGGCATAAGATAGTTCTTTGTTCCAGCTGAAGTCAACAAATGTTTATACGTTCAAAATTATAATCCTTCTGGATGCTAAATTCTCTATGGTGATGTCTTCACATCTGAATATAAGAAAACTCAGTTTCATCTGTTGTATTAATTTCTCTCCAATGATTTAATCATTACATTCTGATCTAGAAGTTTCTCTGCTTCATGCAACAGCCTGGGCTTTTACTGTCTTTCCATCGGAACTTTATGACTATTTCTTCAATGTTCTACCCTGTAGCACAGCAGTTTACCTTTTTAGTGGAGAGTTTAAAGTTATGTTCTCTAAAGCTGCCTTTACATATACTCATTACAAATGTTTCAAGGCTCTCCTCACTGAACTTATTTTCGTAACAGAACCAGAAGAAAATGTGGAATGAAACATAATCCACAAATAATAAGAATAGCTCACAGTAGACACTATAATTAAAAGAATATTTAAGTAACAACATTTTATCTCTTTGAAATATAAGCTATGCTACATGTTGATATTTGCATATGGAATAGATTTCTAGGTCATGAACAAGGTATTTCTGTCTTTTCTCTGTATGCCTTCCTCAGAAATCAGGAGGCAGGATCTATTCATTTCAAGCTACACCAACTGGAGTATCAAGGGTTCTAGGACACAGCTGGAGCAGACCCTAATTGAGGAAACAAGGCAGCTGTGTCAAGATACATGTATACTTATAAATAAAGAAGACTTTTGTGTGGGTTTTGCCTGAAGGTCTTTGAAATCTTCCATGCATTCAGGGCTTCATTTGGCAACAAAAGCAGCCTTATTAATAAATTATTTGGGCTGATGCCAGTTTAAGGAACTGTAACTGTGCTGAGGACTATAGGAACTGAATTTGAAATATATCTTAAAATCCCCACTATATATATGTGGTTTACATACATCTTTTTAATGAAGAGTTTAAAGTTATGTTCTCTAAAGCTGCCTTTACATATACTCATTACTGACTTCTATTTTCAGAAAAATCTTAGATCCTTCATACTTCTAAACAGATGCTTATTCACAGCTGTTTCCAATTGACTTATTCCTGTCTATATGGGCAACCATAAGAACTGTGGTTTAGTGCAAAGCCATCTGACTTCCTCTCTGGGATGCAGGTGCACTTTCACATCAGAGGGAAAAATGTCACACACAATTTCACACAGAAATATTGGACTGCTTAGAACCCTGTTACAGCACTTGCGATATTTTGAATTACTATTGAGTTAGAGGGGACAGAAGAAGCTCATTTGTGTCTAATCATATATTGACATGATGCTACAAAAAAACCCAAATCATAGTCCATAATGGGAATGAATAACAGTAAATTCACTGGAGTGGAAGAGGAAAAAAAACAGGATGAACTATCTGGATATATACTGTCAAAGTCTTTCTTCCTTGTTTTGTAGACTGATGTAAGATACATATCTGACAAGATGGAAATAACTGTATTTTCTAATATGTCTCATTACTGATTCATCTGTAATCTTTCTATGCCCCAGTTAAAAAAAAAAAAAAAACAACAAACAAACAAAAAAACAAGCAACACAAAACCAAACCCACCAAGCAAACCCTTCAAAACCCCAAACTTTGTCTTCTGCTATGCTTACAGAGTACGTAGTGCTCAGTGAGCCCTTGATCTAGATTAGGGTTTAATGTCAATATGGATCCTGTGACAAAAGTTACCTTTACATTTGCATACCCACATTTGGCTACAGTATCACAGAATCACTGAATCATCTAGGTTGGAAAAGACCTTGAAGATCATCCAGTCCAACCATCTACCTAACACTGACAGTTCCAAACTAGACCATATCCCTCAGCGCTAAACACCTCCAGGGATGGGGACTCCACCACCTCCCTGGGCAGCCCATACCAATGCCTATCAACCCCTTCTGGAAAGAAATGCTTCCTAATATCTAGTCCCCTGGTGCAACTTGAGGCCATTACCTTTTGTCCTATCTCTTATTACTTGGTTAAAGAGATTCATCCCCATCTCTCTGCACCCTCCTTTCAGGTAGCTGTAGAGGGCGATAAGGTCTCCCCTCAGCCTCCTCTTCTCCAGACTAAACACCCCCAGTTCCCTCAGCCGCTCCCCGTACGACCTGTGCTCCAGACCCTGCACCAGCTTCGTTACCCTTCTCTGGACACGCTCGAGTCATTCAATGTCCTTTTTGTAGTGAGGGGCCCAAAACTGAACACAGGAATCGAGGGGCGGCCTCACCAGTGCCCAGTACAGGGGTCAGATCCCTTCCCTGTCCCTGCTGGCCACGCTATTGCTGACACAAGCCAGGATGCCATTGGCCTTCTTGGCCCCCTGGGCACACTGCTGGCTCCTGTTCAGCCGGCTGTCAATCAACACCCCCAGGTCCCTCTCTGACTGGCAGCTCTCCAGCCACTCCTCCCCAAGCCTGTAGCGCTGCTGGGGGTTGTTGTGGCCCAAGGGCAGCCCCCGGCATTTGGCCTTATGGAAACTCCTCCAGTTGGCCTCAGCCCATGGCTCCAGCCTGTCCAGGTCTCTCTGCAGAGCCTCCCTACCCTCGAGCAGATCAACACTCCCACCCAACTGGGTGTCATCTGCAAACTGACTGAGGGTGCACTCGATCCAATCGTCTAGATCATCAATAAAGATGTTAAACAGGAGTGACCCCAACACCGAGCCCTGGGGGACACCACTCGTGACCAGCTGCCAACTGGATTTAACTCCATTCACCACAACTCTTTGGGCCTGGTCATCCAGCCAGTTTTTTACACAGCAAAGCGTGTGCCCATCCAAGCCTCAAGCAGCCAGTTTTGCCAGTAGAATGCTGTGGGAAACGGTATCAAAGGCCTTACTAAAGTCAAGGTAGACAACATCCACAGCCTTTCCCTCATCCAATAAGCAGGTTGCCTTGTTGTAGAAGGAGATCAGGTTTGTGAGTCAGGACCTGCCTTTCATAAACCCATGCTGACTGGGCCTGATCCCCTGGTTGTCCATTATATGACTTTTAATGGCACTCCAGATGACCTGCTCCATGACCTTCCCTGGCACCGAGGTCAGACTGACAGGTCTGTAGTTTCCTGGATCCTCCTTTCTGCCTTTCTTGTAGATGGGTGTCACATTTGCCACCCTCCAGTCCAATGGGACCTCCCCAGTTAGCCATGATTTCAGGTAAATCATGGACAGAGGCTTGGTGAGCACATCTGCCAACTCCCTCAGCACCCTTGGGTGTAACCCATCCGGTCCCACAGACTTGTGTGCATCCAAGTGGTGCAGCAGGTCTCTGACCACGTCCTCTTCAATTGTGCTGAATTTAGTCTGCTTCCCCTCCCCATCTCCCAGCTCATGAGGCTGGGTGTCCATGGAACAGCCAGTTCCACTGCTAAAGGCTGAAGAAAAGTAGGCGTTGAGCACCTCAGCCTTTTTCTCATCCTTGGTTACCATGTTTCCCTCTGCATCCAGTAAAGGAGGGAGATTTTCCCTCATTCAAACATTTTTTGTTATCCCTAACAGCTGTAGATAAGTTGTGCTCTAGCTGTGCCTCGACATCTTATCAAAAAGCAGCAATGGTAATAGTATGGGTTGAAAATAAAGCTTAGCACATCAGTGTAATTGTGTGTTCCTGCAATAGGGCAGCAAAAGTCCAGCACTTAGGTACCTGTGAGGCAGCAAAGGTCCTCTTTGCTCTTTCAGTGCTTGAGAATTCATGTATTTGCATGAAATGAAAACATGAGGCTAAAGTCTAAGCCCACAGTTGAGCCACCCAGGAACCAGAGATTTCAAGCCAATGCTGCCTTATGATGTATTGCAGAAAAGATTGATCTTCCATCTGTCTTCAATATTTCTTCTCAAATTCTTCCTTTACCTTGCTTCACTTCCTTATAACACTACTTTGTGACTGAGATTTACATGTCATATTCATCCCATGTCAGTGACATGTATGCTCTGCACTGCCTTAAACTTTTCTGTAGCTTGTCCATACTTTCAAAGCAAAGGGCAATAGATTCAGTACTCTTTCCTTTCCCACCTTTTCATCTATTTGTGTGGTGCTGTACGCATGAAATGGCCACTTAATTTTACTAAGCCGAGATGTCTATCCTTTCCACATCAAGAATCTTTCTCAAGTTCATAACTTCTGGAAGGCTACTGATATTTGTCAAATATGTCAAATGCCTCTTCACTGAACTGTGGTGTAAAACCAAAAGCAGTGAAAGGCCGGGGAAGTGAACAAATGTAATTGAGTTAATGAGGTTATCCATGTGAGTCTACTTAGAGTGTAAGCTTTCTGGGGTAGGAACAGTGAGCTTCTAGCATTTTGCTTAGTGTTTGGTACAACTGGTCCCAGATTTGACTGACACGTCTATGAATTCAAAATGCAGCTAACGTGATAGTGTGAACACCCTGAATTACAGCATAAGATTGTTTGGAGTTGTAAGACTTATCTAAAACAAACAAACAAACCCCCTTGTCTAAGGACATATATTAACCTGAATGATAGATTAACACCTCTAAGGTGTTTCCTGCAGCACTGTCTGTACTGACAGCTGCTAGAGGCAGGATGTTGAAGCAGATGTACCGTCAGTCTAAAACCCAGTTTTTTGTATATCCTGAAATATTTCAGTATCTGTGGATATTGGGAAGATTTATGTCACAGAGGCAAGTAAATATATTGCCAGGTGATAATGTCAATACCCTATTTCAAAGTCATGTGTCTTTTCATGACATTTTTTCCTCTTTGTTTAGACTACACTAAGGTAGCCTAATGCTACTTTAGTATAGCAAACACTTCCTGTAGTAACGCTCCAGGTAAGATTAAGATGGCTCAGAAAAGACCATCAGAATTTTCTTAATTGGAGATTTAATCTTTTTCCCCCAGGTGGTGTTTTTCTCCTCAGTGCTGAGTACATTACTCAGAAAGATAACCCCTCTTAGGACATAACTCATCCTTATTGTACACACATACAAAAAGGTGAGCTGCTATGTTTACAGTTCACACAAAGCTTCTTTAAGCTAAATTTAGGCCTGCTGATGAGCATTTCAATCTTGTTTACTTGAATGTCTTCCCCAGACAAAAGTGAAACAGGAACGATATCTCTCATGTCGTTTGATGAATGAGGCTGACCAGCTTGGATGTTAGGAAGGACTCTATGTTCTAAAAATTTTATGTAAGCTTAGTATGATGATATTGGCAAGGTTGGGGATAGAGTATAGTAAAACATTTGCTTGGAAGTTTTCTTGCCAACTGTTGCATAAATCATTATTTGACATTACTTCAGGTTCCATAACTAATTTCCCAAAGTGCTCTAAGCTGTGACATTTTAAAGTAAAATGTTTCAGAAGAAATTAAGACCTTGAGATATGATACAAGCATTGTCTGAATTATAACTCTCCACACTGTTTGACATTCTTTCTCAGAATTTAAGCTTGCAGTAGTTAAATCTATTTGTACACAATTATTTCCTTATCTTCAACACCATCACATTTTGTAAACTTCCCCAGGTGGTTTACAAAGTGAGCTTGCCCATGGTTGCTCTCTCTAGGGGGAACATATTATGGCAATTGATAAGAGGATGCTTCCTGTTTTAAAAAGAACTGAAAGCAGATCAATAGCTTTCTTTTTTATTTTATGCAAACTCTGCATATCCACGTGTGTGTCTGTGTGTGTGTGAATGTCTGCAACAGGAACAGATGCCTAAAAGAGGGTAATTTTTCTCTACACATTTTAAAAACCAATCCATGTTACTGGTTGAGATCTTTTAAAAAATAAGAGAAGAATCTTGGAATAAACTTGATCCTTGTCAACGTTTTTTTTCAGACTAGTAGATACTTGTGGCAGTAGAAAAGATAAAATTAGGGCATTAAGTACATAAATTAATCCCTTGTCTCCTACAGAAAAGGACTAGGCTCAAAAATCTGCCATTGTTTCATGGCATTTTGGGCTCTCTGTGTGCAGAAAGGTCCACTGATACGATCAAAGTCCACAGTTTTCAACCCTGTCATTAAGTACTCTGGGAGTTTTCCAAGAAAACCAAAAAAGACAATATGTAATTTTCTGCTTGATTTAACAGAATATGTTCTTCTCTAAGGAATGAAAATGAAGAGGCCCAGTTTCCTACAGATTTCTGTTCTTTGTTCCTTTCTCTATCCTCTAGTACAATAAATCTCATCTGCTCTCAATTTTCTCTGTGAAATGCTTGCTTGTGGTGGGTAATATGTATGCGAATCCTGTTTGATCGACTGACACAGTTCTGCTTATCTTCCCCCCCCCTCTACCCAAATATTGATTTTGTATGTGTTTGAATTTTGAAGGGGTTTAATTTTTTCATCTTAAAAGCTTGGTTGATGTTTCCTACTGTGTTCAAAAGCTATTATGAGGTCTGATGAAACACCCTTATTGCATAAATTTAATTCTCTTAGAAAATAAAATTTATAACTTAGATTCTTACTCTGATTTTTTACTGTAATTTACAGTGGTTTAAATGGTAGGAACTGTTTTATCTGTGCTTCTTTGATAGCCTGGTCAGCAGATATTTTACTAATTATTTTCTTCATGATGCAGCCTACACTGTGTTGCATTGAATTTGTTTAGCATATATTAGCAAACAACTGCTGGCTATCTGCATTCAAAATAAAATTTGTCTGAAATTAAATTTGAACAAGTAAATGTGGGAACTGTCCCACAAGATACCTTACTTTTTAGTCTGCAATAGGGAATAGAACTTCATGCTTCCCTATTGCTTGGGTTTGATTACAATACTACCATAGCATCTTGTGCTCCAAATATAGGAGTCCCTGGCTGCAGTATTTGCAGAGGCCTGGATTTTCAGAGACTGTTTGTGACCTGACCCTGACCTGCAATGTGTACATCTCTGGAATGCTGGCAGGGTTTTGTGTGCAGCTGTTCAGCCAACCCCTCCTATATAAGTAACGATGAAAGATTCTGTATAACTTTTCTTCCGAGAAGTTATTTTACAATAAAGCAGCGATAAGAATATGGAAGTATTCAGGGAAAAAAATAAAAAGGCTTGTTGGAATGTCTATGTTTTTTGCTATGTCGAGTTAATCTTATGTTTAAAAAAGCTCTGTTTCACAGTGAATAAATATATTACTGCATTTAGGTGACAAATCCACGAGGTTAAACCCTTCACAAAGATTTTGACTCCTAACCCATGGACGTTCTGCAGCATAGTAGTTGGCAAACATTGCATTGCTGGAGACCCTGCTTCTTCAGATACGTTAATTTTAAATGTTAGTTCACTAGCTAGAAATTATGTGGGAGAAAGTTCAGCACTATGTAACAGGCATTTGAAAATTCTAGTCATTATTTTCTCGTCTGCCTAGTAAAAGCTCCTAGGCAAGCCAAACTTTTGCCTAGGATCGTTGTTTGCTAGGTACAAGCTCCTTATAAAAGAAACTTTTCAATAGGCAAAACAAGTTTCTCATTAGTTGGATTACCCCAACTTAATATAAATACAATGCATGAGACATCATTTCATACTACTCAGACAACTATTGAAAGAAAAAGCAGAACCTCATATCCACTTGAAACTACATGAGGCAAGGACAGGACCAATGTTGTCTCTAGTCACTATGGTCTCTTAATCCACATTATATTTTTTGATCTCCTGACTTGGCCCTTGGCAGTCAGAAAGGGGAAGTGAGTCTGCTAGAGCTTGTCAAGTCATAAACCACAATTTTCCCTATAGCTAAAAGAGATTTGGGGCATGGGGGCAATTTTCAACTGCTCAGAGCAATGCTTTGGCAACATAGGGGAGTATTTATTGGTAGTTGATGCCTTCTGGGGAGATAACTATGCTTAGAGTGGCAGCCGGGGGAGGCTTTCCACTGTCACAGGACAGCAGGAACAGGGATCTGGCTCCAGCACTGGACTGGACAAATATAAGCCCTCTGCTTGCTTATGAAAAGTCAAGATTTAGTAACATATAGATGGCTGGGAATATTCTAGTCTGCCTAAACAAACCTTTCTTCATACCATCTGCATTGCCATATCCCAACAGTACTGTGACACAGGAGTACTTCAAAATAGTCCTCTTAATCTGTGTGCCTTTATTTCCAAACCAAAGATGTGCATACTGAGCCACTAATTAAGAAATAAATCCCTGCAGGGTGTGTATGGATGAGGTGAGGATTCTCTTGTCTGTCCCTGCTCTCCCTCTCCAAGCAGTAGCCCTGTCCCCTCAGGGAGTGGCTGAAGGGAGGCTGGAGGAGCCACTGGGGGGAGCAGAGCCCAGCTCCCAGCGCACTGCTATGGCACCTGGACCCTGTAGTATGGTGCTGTGGCTCTTGCACTGCTGCCACCTCACCCTTAGTCCTGTATGAGGTGAGGCAGAGGGTCAGCCAGTGACAGGGCAGGCCTCGCCTGCCGCCTTGGAGGATGAGGTTCAGCCTCCTTCAGCAGGCCTCCACCCTGGGCTGCCATGTTGTGGCTTACACTGGGAAAGCACTTTTGCTGGGCCACAGCAGCCTCCCCCCATCCCAGCCACTGAGTCTCCCCAGCAGGGAAGGGTAGCACATAGCCCGTAGATACACGGGTATGTAGCCCTGTCAGCCACTTCAGGCACCTGGAAGAGCTGGCCCTGAGCACCTGCCCCTCAGTCACCGTGCAGGGTGGTATGGGGATACATGCAGGGCGTGACTCATTCTGGGGACGCATTTGCTTTGCCCCTCCATCTTTACAGTGATGGCGGTTCTGTGCCACGGAGTTACTACCAAAGTGCTGTTTTGGGCACTTTGTGTGCTGCCAGCACTCATGTGGTTTAAACCCTTCCCTGGGATCATACTGATGAAGCTTAACCCTGCCCCAAAGGCTTGTCCCCTGCCAGGCATGGCCTGCAGTAGTGCTGTGCCTGTCAGTGGCAGTAACGGGGTATTACTATCTTCACTCTATAGGGACTTGCTTGACAACTACTGTTGAGAGCAGAATGATGTATCACAGTAAATAAATCATGGTGAAAACTCATCCACCCTAAGAAAGCTGTGTCTCCTCAGGGCAGGCTCCCCTAGGCACTTCTCTCTCCCCTCAGGCAGCCCATGTTGGTGACAGGCCCAAAATACCAGGTTGTCAACTGGTCACCCAGCTTTTTTGTGAGGGATTTGGGAGGAAGGCTCCCACCATGGTCCCAGCCCCGCCTGGGGGGCAGTACTCTGCCGTGGCTGTGATGCAGGAGGCTGAACCCTGCACCCAGGTGTGGGCAATTGGGGCTGCTGGCAGCCCTTCCCCTTCCAGCAGGGCAGGTGGACAGCTTTCAAGAGAGGCTGCGGTAAATGGCAACTCTCTTCTTGAAAATCATCACAATTTCATAACAAGGGCTTGTTTTTCTAACAGGAAAGTATTAACGTGGAAGTCTCTAGGAGCACAAGGACAATGCATCTTGAGCTGTAAGTTTTGACTCTTTAGTTTGTGTTGCCATTCATGTCTTCCAAGCTTTAGAGGA
Source organism: Athene cunicularia (assembly GCF_003259725.1). Lineage (NCBI taxonomy): Eukaryota > Metazoa > Chordata > Aves > Strigiformes > Strigidae > Athene > Athene cunicularia. The sequence continues at coordinate 84,359,301 of NW_020799097.1, forward strand.
GCATGAGAGGTGAGGAGGATCTCAGGCCTATGCCTGCGATCTCAGCCCTTGATATTTTTGACTGAGCACTGGAAAATATGAAGTGAAGTAGGCAGGCTCACGGACTAGCCTCAGTTGTTGAGAATTTATACCAAGCTAAGAATGAGTTGTGATTACTTTTGAAAATGAAATATCCTTCTTGAAAACCTAAAACCCACTGTTTTCTCTTTTTCCTTTCTGTTGAAAGTCTCTCTTTTGGTGTAGAATATTTAACACGTTCTTAGCTTTTAAAATGTAGTTTATACTGATGCCAAAATATTCTGGTTTCTTGCTGAATTTTAATAATATGTTTTTCTTCAGAAGCTAGAAGACTCCTGAAAATAAAGATACCCCAAAGTATTAACATTTGGTTTTATGTTTGGCTAATGTAAACCTTTTGTACTTTACTGCATATGTTGATTGAGTGTTTATCTACCACTGCCACTTCAGTGTAATTTGTGTTCTGCCCCCACACTCCTCTTTTTTTCTTTTTATTTTTCACCAAATGTATTTTCTGTGCCTTATGTGGAATAACCAGAGCAAATTCTTTGATGTTCACATGCATACCTCTGTTCACATAAGTATGCCCATTTTGGTGATGCTCTTTTCCCATATACATCAGAAATCCTGGTCAGAATCCATGATGGTTAGGATGCCACATTCAGGGGGACTATCTAGAAAACAGTTTGGCTTTTTTTCTTATAGTTCTTTTGCTTTTAGAATTACAACTACAGATTGAAAAAAAAAAAGAATAATTTTAATGTAATATATCTAAACTCAGGTGATATCTATGGCTATACATTTATATGTGTTTTTGAAGAACTTAATCATCAGGATGTGCTGTGTGAAAACTTCTAGGAAATTGTGCAGATACATGATTTAAACCACTATAAGTTTCTAGTTTCTGACTAAAAAATGAAGATTAGTCTTTAACTTGACTGTCTTATAACCCCAGCTTTGTCGATGGCTTAGTTTTGCAGCATAATTTGCAGTGTAATTACTGCTGATGAATTATCATGAGTTGTAATGGAAGTGTGTTGAGTTTGTAATGCAAGTTTACAGAGAAGGAAGGAAAGGGCATGTTTTGGAACGTCACACTAATTCTACATTTCCCTTACACGTTCAGTCCACAGTATCTTTATATTACTTCTGCATTCTGTTAATCTCTGGGAGATTTTAGTGGGAGAGGAAATATTAAATGGAGTGGGAAGCTTCAAGTACTCCAGTTGTTATCAAGGGTTAGATCCTTGTCAGTTCTAGTAAGTGAAAATACCCATCAAAGTAGATTCTACTTCTATGGTTCCCTCTAACTGCACCTTAAGTAATTCTTACTTTGTATCTTCAGATGCACTGAAATTACCTGAGCTTTCAGAAGCTTTTGTAAGTACATAATAATGCTGTAAAAGGTAAAATACTGCAACAAATTACAAATTAAGTAGGATAACAGAAAGCAAAAAGAGGAATGGAGTCAAAAAGCAAAATCGCCTAACCTACTCCTACAGGTTTTGCTATACTAGCTCTTGCTAATATATTTATGAATGCTGAGTGCTAAAAATGAAGAAATAAAAAAAAAAAAAAAAAGCTTCATTAGGTGAAAACTTAAAACAAAACGAAACACTGAGTGTACAAAGTCATCTGATCCACTGAAAGTGCTTGAGTTCTTGTAGACAGAAGGCTTCTGGTGCCTGAGCCACAGGCCCCTCAGGACAGGACTTAACATCAGAGCAGTAAGTGACCAAGAAGCACAAGGAAAAAATTATGATAGTTCAAAACAATTTACTTGTATGTATTATTAACAGTGCTACTCTTTCCAAACTGAATTAACAGCAATTATTTAACAATGACCACAGCCCAGATTTGTAAAAATATTTAGCATCCCTTGAAAAAAAACAGTGTGTGCCTGCTTAGTTTTTCAAGTGTGAATGACACATATTAAAGAAGATCATGCTGGAGAGTATTAAGGCAGAGGAAAGCAAGTGAAACCTCTAGTAGGAAGAGAATGTTACTAGAAGAGTTAGGTAAACCAATAGAACACATTTCCCTGGAATGGTGTAATCTCTGATGAAAGGGAAATTGTTAATAAAGAATCTCAGAGTTGTGAAGGATACATAAAATCTTTCACAGAAACTGAATGTAATAGACCAGGCAGTTAAGAGATGATAAATCATAAGCAGAAATATATCTAATTACTTCTTGGCTGGTGTTGAACCAAGATATTGAACTGCTGGACTGATCCAAGTTGGCAATTTGGCATTCTTATGCCTTTTTGTTTCTATTCCAGTTATTTTAAATCTAAATTTTAAAAGTGGAAAGGAGTACCTTTCTGGAAGTTCAGGAAATGTATTTACGAAATATTAATGTTTATACATCTAAACCAAAAATGGAGGAGAAGTAGCAACTGATTGAAACTGTTGCACAAGCTTACACTGCCTGCAGCAACTGACAGTGTCTGAATGAATTATTAAATATGTAGGGTGAAATAGAGGAATGCTTTACTGTATCCTTTTCCTTAGTAACATTTGAATACTGTTATTTTTCTTGTTTATTTTATCTTGTTTCATGCCAGATGTTTTTATGAGGGAAAACAATGGTGGTGTATTTTAATATTGATGAGTTGATTCTCCTGGGAATAACAGTATACCTACCTTCTCAGAAAATGAATTGTGGGAGGTTTTTTATAGTGTAATTACCATAATGCATTTAATTTTGAGTGAAACTCTTTAAAACTGTGGAAAGAACTTTTTGTTTATTATCTTTACTTTCAGAACGACTCTCCTTTTAAAATTATGTAGCTGTTTTGGTGGCTCTTAAAAAGTAAACATGTAAATCACCAGAGGTACTGCATGTCAAAGTAGCATATGCTTAGGCACCTTATAAACTATTAAATAATCATAATATTTCTCTTTCCAAGGTTATTGGTTTATTCATTTAAACAACTGCAGAGTAATTAAAGTACCTTGTTTTAACTTTTTTTTTTTTTTTTAAAATTGTTCTTTTACCCTCCAGGAACTTGAACATTGAAGTTCTGAAATTATAAAAGATTTAGTGACAAGCTGAACTTGCAATGCAGGCAATAAAAACCGTGGAAAAAGAAGTGACTTTTATAAAGGAAATACTTTTCACAGAATCCTTCCTAAAGAAACAAGAGTGGAGCAGAAGCCCGGAGCGCAGGCGGCTCTGTGAGCAGCAGCCATTGGAAGGAGCTGTCTGCAGCTCTCAGTGCTGTACTGAGCATGTCCCAGCGGAGCCCAGTGCAAGCAGCACATTATGCAAAAAGGCAGCTCTAGCAGATGGGAGAGAGGCACAGCAAGCATTTGCTTCACTTGCATCACCACGGCTTGAAAACAAACCTGGATCGCTAGAGGGGATCTCGCCGACAGGCCAGAGGAATGAAATTTGGGAGCATGGCTTGATTGCCGAAGGTGTTGCACTGCAAAAAATCATGGGGAATCAAGATGGGAAACTAAAGAAAAATACAGGTGATGTGCACGAAGGAGGAGAGGATGCTTCCGGGCCCAAGGATACAGATGGCACAAAGAAGGTATCGGGAAGCAGAAGGGGACTGGGGAAGCATGCAAAAGGAAGTGAATCCGGTAAGAAGAAGGGTAAGTCAGACTCAAGGGCCTCAGTGTTTTCAAATCTGAGGATCAGAAAAAATCTGTCCAAGGCTAAAGATGGGAATAGTAGTTCACGGGAGGATGTTTTGGAAAGCCAGGCCTTGCAGGCTGGAGAGCTGGACAGTACTCATTCAATTGTTACCAAAACTCCAGATATAAGCATCTCTGCAGATGAAGGTGGTCTCTCGGACACAGATGTTGAACATTTTGAAATCAGAAATGAAACTGTTCCAGCTGCTGCAGAGACACAGGATGGACAAAGGACCAGCTCTGGCTCTGATACGGATATATACAGTTTCCATTCAGCCACAGAACAAGAGGATTTGCTTTCTGATATCCAGCAAGCTATTAGACTGCAGCAGCAGCAGCAGGGGGCAATTAACATTGGAACTGAGGACCTTGTCACCAAAACAATGGGCCGACACATGGCTAATTCGCAAGCAACCCCCTTAGATTTTGAACGGTTTCTTTCAGTAACTACCGCCGACAAAGAGAGGAGCCCAGACACTGAGGGGGCTTTTCCAGCAATATCTGAAATTGCAGAAAACATTCCCGTTTCCTGTGCAACTGAACGTGAACTGAAAGAAGCAGTAAGCGGCACAGGCTCTCCTGGTAACAGCTTATTTGAAACACAAGAACGTAAGCTATTGATAGAGGAACAGGAACAGCTCATTGCTGGAGTGGATGCTGTAGCTAGTGAACTAGAAGATGATTTAAATAGAACTGCAGTAGAAAACGAGTCTCAGACACACAGCTCCACACAACCTTTTCCAACCTCAGTAGCAGATGCTGACGCTAAAATTGCTGAAGTGCAGGCTGTTGATTTGCAGGGCTCAGTAACAGAGGACGGTATTTCAGATGCAGGCCGTGATCATGCTGCTGAGACTCAGGAAGGGAAACACTCTCTGTCAGCCAGTCAAGAGGACCTGCATAATGGTTTATCCATGGAAATGAAAAATGGCATTTTGTCCTCCGAGGGGACAACAGGCAGTCCGATGCTTGGTTCCCGATGCTTTAAGCCCTATCTAATTAATCCTTGTTACATCAAAACTACAACTAGGCAATTGAGTTCTCCCAACCATTCACCTTCTCCCTCCCCATCCCAGAGCCCACTTTTCACAAGGAGGCAGGAGTCCTTCCAGAAAAAAGAAAAGGTCTCAATCAAGAAGCAGAGGTCTGCTAGTTTGGCAGGTTTATTTAGTCGTTCTGCAGACTGGACAGAAGAGGTGTCTAATCACAGATATGAGATAACACAGAAGGTGGGCTCTGCGGGCTACTTGGAGCACAAGGGGTTTAGAGAGAAATTTCAAACAGAAAGAGTGCCTTTGACTCATTCAAGAAAGTCCTCAGGGGTGCAGGCTTCTACAGAGACGTTTCCCAATGTCTTTTCAGGTGAGTGACATGTATTAAGGTTGTTGGTTTTTGGTTTTTGGGTTTTTTCCCCCAGAGAGTCTTTGAAACTATATTTAAAAAAAACTTAACTTTAGTCCTTTGCATGTAAAGTTGTCTTTACTTGTGCTGACAGTTTTAAAATAGAAGGCCTGATCTTACAAACACAGTCACATTTCATTAACGAGCATAGCCTCTCCTATTCAGTTTCAGCCTGGCAGTACTGCCAGTAAAGGAAGTGCATAACTCTTTGAAGTTATTCTTTCTGCTATTCTCCTTTGTCTAAATCCTGTAGGAAAAGGCTGGATGCCTTAAATTGTTCTTGTTGAAAAATGCCAAGAGCTGCACTGTTGTAGGCAGACCAGCTCTCTGCATAAATAGATCTTTCAGATGAGAAGCTTTCTCTAACTGTGATCCTGTTTGGGGTTTTCTTGTGCTAGACACTGTTCTGATGTACTGTAAGTATTTGAGAGCTGCACCTGGTGTTAGACTGAGGCTGCGATGAGGATTTGCTTAGTACGAAAAGGAAAATCCCATGCAAGCACAGATGGACAGCACTACAGAAAGGAACCAATTTCCTCTTCAGAAGGGAGAAAGAGGAGAAGAAAAAAATGTTAATGACTTGAAAAGGCAGTATAAAATGGAGAAGGGAAACTGTGGGTAATACAATTGGATAGCTGTGACAGGCTGCTGCTCAGGCTGTGTAAGGTAATTAATTCAGGAAAGCATTCTTTTACTTTGCCTGTTAGGCAGCTTGCATCCTCTCACAAAGATATAGAAATATAGAGTTTACAAATGGTGTGAATGGATGGTTATATTTTCCTGCACTTTGAGGTTTTAGTCCCCTTTCTCTTTCCACTCCCACCCTCAACTTACATTTTCTATATAAAGCTACTGTATTCACAAACAGAGAAGGCCTCTGCTACATAGGAGGTATGTATGCAGAGGAAACTCAGCAACATATTCCATTTATTTTTCACTTAAGAAAACTGTAGAACCAAAAGAATAGAGAACATGCTCTATGAGCATCTGTTACAAGATTGAAACAGTTGAATCTATAATCAGGTTTGTTTTGAATGGAAGTCTGTTCTAGATGCATGAGCACAGTAAGCACATAGGTACGTAAGATATTTGTGCTTTTATGAAAACTAAACAAAATAGTATGGCTTATGATAGGAACAATGACGTGATTTAAAAATCACATGTGAGAAGACAGTTAAGCCATCAACAACTGTTTTACATAAAGACTTTTGTACTGTAGTTTTTAAAAATTATATAACTTGTAATCACTGTGCATATTCTATTCTGCTTGACATCACAGTAATACTGGTGAATAAACCTATCTGGAAACAGAAATTAAAATTAATGACTTTTCTGCACAACAGCGGACTCCAGGAGTTTGAAATAATCATGTAAAGCACTAGCATTATTCTCCAGATTCAAATCAGAAAAATACCTTGATTCTTCAGCAGTGTCAAACAGAAATCCCCAATTTCAGTCTTGAAAATTAGAATTCAAATTTTTAACCCAAAAAAAGCCACCCTTCTCTGAAGGAAAGCAGCCCCCTATGAACTGAGCTGAATCTTTTTGTGCTTTTTAAATCCCTTCCACCTTAGATTTAATTTCAGACATCCCTACCTGAATTTTTAAAATTTGAGGTGATCAGTACTTTCAGGCTTATAGCATATAAAAAGCACACCACCTTTTTTTTTTTTTTTTCCTATGGACATTTGACAGCTTATAAACAACTCAGCAAAGCTTTAAATTGCATCATCAATAATTAGACTTGCTTCTGTGGTGGCACTATGATAGAAATAAATGTTATGTGGCAAACTTCAAGAACATGGAATTACTTTTTAGAGACCTGTTTTCCAGGAAACACTTTTTCACATTTCTTCACAAGGTTTTGATTTACTTATTAATAAGTTTTGTTGTGTTTCCCCATCAACACTTTAGACTATTATGTGAAGGGACCAATGTCCAATGCAACAGTAGTTCTGTCTCTTATGGAAATTTTGGTGACCCTTATTTGCATGTACATACCAGCTGTCTTTACAGGCAGAGGACAATTATATACCTTTCAGTTCATGCAGAAAAGCTTGAAATGAGGGAACTACAAATGACATGATTACACTTCATCTCTTTTTGATCATTCTTATTTTTTAAACATATATTTACAAGATGAAAATTATTAATAATATAAAAATAACAACTATTGTACACAAAAAAGGGAGATTAAACTTAGCATTAGTATTCCCACAGACTGGCTGTCATTGCTGTAAGAGCAGAAAACTCTCTTTATTTAAACCAATCTGCACAGCAACAATTACAGAAATATTTTCCTTGTAATTTGAATACTGATTTTGAAAAATGTTGTATTTTAATTGCATGCATGAGATGCATCAATTTGGGGATTACCATCAGGCTCTTATATTTATAGAAATAACATTCTTTATAGTGGCTCATTTCTCTTAAAAAAAAAAAAAAAAAACAAAAAAAAACAACCAAACAAACAAGCAAAAAAAAACCAACAAAGAAACAGAAAAAAAACCCAGCTTCTTGCCCAGAGCATTAAATCCCATCTTGCTGTGCAGTGACTGCAGTGTAGTTCTGCATTTCTAACTAGAATCAAGTAAAATATTCCACAACACTTTCAGTCATATATTTTAATGACAGCAGTTTCTATGCAGATGACTGGCCTAGTTTTTGCACTGTGTTGTGGTTTGGCTGTGTGCTGTTTGGTTTTCACAATTATCTAAATGAACACTTCTAAGGCTGCTTTAATGTAAAATGTAGATGGACGCCAACAACTGGGATAGTAGATAACTTGCATATTTTAATGTTGCTTTATATAAGAAATAAGTATGGTATTTCAAATCTGATACATTGGCTAAGGAGGTGGTGTGGACAAATTTGTGGGCATTTTGTAATTCAGGCATTGGACCTGTTTCTTTTATGATGAGGACAGCTGTATTTGTAATTGCAGTGACAGTAATTACAAGTTCTAGATTACTTGATGCACAGTGGAGCCATGGCTTTTATGTAGTGGTCCCAGGAGGACAAGACCTGAACCTGGAATGAATAGAGTTGGCACTCTCACTTTGGTATGTGTCAATGAGTGATTTGCACTAACATTAAGAGTATCTTGGTGGGAAAATGAAATTGATGTTTCCAAACATTAACATAACTGAAATGGAAGAGCTAATAGATTGATTTAATGAAAATGAGTTTATTTTCTCATTAATGTGAGGTGCAGTGATTGCAGAAGAGCTACTAAGGGCGTCTGTTACATAAACTAAGAGACTCATCAGCTGCCCCAGATGGTAATTAAACTCGACCCAGACAAAACCATGCCCTTTCTCATCTCTGTTTTCTGTCTGTAACACCCATGCTGTATATATCTCTTTCAAACAGATCATTTACCTTTAAATTTCTCTTCAGAGATTTATATTTGTCCTGCTCTAGCTATAAAGAGGAGACAAACAAAAAAACTGACCTGAGTCAGTCCCATGCTTGTGTGCTCACGGCTGCTTTTGAGTTCCATGGCCTGCTTTTCACAAAGGCCACTTCATCTCACTGTGCTAAGGTCAACTGCACTTGCAGTTCCAGTGCAGCATCGCAAAGATATACAAAGGTCTTACTATAGATAAGTATGTGAAAACTTGAAAAAGCAGGATGAAAGTTTGTTTCCGAGACATAAAGTAGATCTTTTCAGATACTTTTTCAAGTTGTTGTGGGTTTTTTTCATTCTGATTCATGTGATGATGCACACAAAATGCATCTGTGTCTACTGGCCTCCTGATAAGAATGTTTACCCTGCAACTGTTATTTAAGACTACTGACGGTTTACTGTTTCTCTGATGTTTGCTAGCAGTAATACAAATGTTACTTTTGTCAGATAGAAGGACAGTGCAGCCTACTGTAACTAAGGGAGCTGCCTGACATCACCCCTTCATGTGAACATACAGTCCTCAGAGCATTGCTAGTAAGCATCTGAATGGAAAGATCCTCCTCATTTTTGCTTAGTAAGCCCAAACCTAGAGGGGGGGAGGGCTGCAATACTGAACTCCAACTACAGTAAAATGTGTCTGGAAATAGACTGCAATATGTTTTTGAAAGACTGCTGAACACTGATAAGTTGCTTCAATGTTACCATGTCAGCACTGAAATATGGGAATCAGAGGAACATGAGTAATGTCAGTGGAATGTAGTGCTGCCACAAGCTTGTTTTGATGGGGTCTCATGATTAATACTTTGATCCTTATCCAGAACTTCATTGAGAGTGGCAGGTTTTGGTCATGGGGTTGAGTGGCTGCATCTCTTGGACAACTTCCTTCTGACCAGCAACCCCATTCTGAGGTCTGACTGGCAGCCTGACTCATGTCTGGAGTAGAAGTCTGTTGTCTTGGTTGCCTGCTGATCTCTTTTGGGGTTCAAAGGGGAAAAGGAAAAGGGGCAGTTTATAGCTGGAGGTCCAGCGCCTCTGGGTCCGATGCATAGTACCAGTATAATATCCGTCACACATGTGATATGGCTAGAACTGATCATTAAAGGACATTGAGTGTTTCAGTGATTTAATCTCTGTGAAAAGAGCAGTGGATTATTCCAGTGGGAATACTTATATGGAATTTAGTTTTGAATATATTTCTTGTATGTGCTTTATTATTTTTTTAAAAAATATATATTATTTAGCAGTTTGAGGGAGCGGTTAGTCTGTTGGGTTTTTTTTTCTTTTTTTTTAAACTGTGCATAGGCCCCTTTGCAGAAAAAGCTCTATTCCTTGAAGCAGGCCTCATCTTTTTCTCCATGCTGTGATGTCTAAAGAAAAATAAACTTGGAATTAAAAAGCATCTCTAGCAACATTTTAGGCTGCCTGTATATGAGGGATTAAGTTCTAATATGAATCATGATGATAGAAAATACAAAAATACTAATTAGCTAAGGTAATTTTGTGCTGTAGTTTAACCAAGCTCAGGATATGGCCTAGTGTATTCCTTATAAACTTCTGCCAAAATTTTAACTTACATAAGGAATAGTGGTGACGTAATGTATGTGTGTAGGTGTTTATGTGACTGTGGCTTTGATTATTTTTAGGTACATTTAAAAAATTCATTCTGTAGCAGCTAGGTGGAATACATCAGTTTCTGGAAACTTACTTTTATGCATACAGTTTAACTTTGTGGGGGATGAGGTGAGTTGATACAAGGGGAACAGGACAGAAGCAGTGAGAAGCTGTGAAAGGAAGGTGACACAAGGATGTGAGGGCTTTGCATTGTGTCACCTCATTCTTGCCTCTTCATATGATAATAGAAAGCCAGTTGTATTTCATTAAGTGCTTTAAAAAAGGCAGCAAAGTGGATTCAGAAGCTGGTTTACACTATTATTTCCTTTAAGCAGCAGCAACTTCCTTCATTCTTATGTTGAAGTTCCTGTAAAGGAGGTTAGGGACATCGAGATGGTCTGTGTTACCTTGAGTACGAGGCGACTATTCCTCATTTTATTTCCGTATTGCTGCTGTCCAGAATAAGTTTCCTTCACATTCAGTAGGAATCCTCCACATGAATAGCAAGTGGATTATGTTTTCTGATGAACCTTGCTTTATTCTCAAATAAATGCAGAGCATGACTTCTTTCATCCGTAGATGCATAGGTGATAGAACCCATTAAGTCAGTTAACAGTGTTGCAACAATGAGAAAAAGTGGGTTTGAGATTGATGGTGTTTACACACACATACACACAGTTGTAAAAGTAAATCCTAATTTTATATATATTAAGTGGAAATAGATAAATAAGAAGTTAAAAAACACTTGGGAATTTAATCTTTTTAATGTCTTGACATATGCAGATAAATAGTAGCAGATAAGCATAGTCATGAATGACATTTATCATTAAGGCATTCTTATTTGTTAGTACAAGTTTGAATTGTTTGGTCTCAGAATGTGTATGAAATTTATCAGGAGTGCCAGAGCTCTGAACCTGGTGTGAATTTCAATCAGGAGGAAGCATAGATAACTTTACTATGGAGCTAATTACAGGAGGCAGCTTTCATTCTAGAGTTTATTTGATGTTAAGATCTAGCTCAGATGTCCCTTGAAGGTGCATAATAGGTAGTACCAAGGGAAAAATAACTCATACCTTTTTCTCTTCCTTGCACTGATAAGGAAAAAATTACTGTGCAAAAGAAATCAATGCTGCAGTAAGTCTATAATTAACTACATTAACATCCACTAACAGTCATGGAAGAAAGGGTGGTTTTCACTAAAAAATGAAATCAGAAAACCAAAACAAAAACATTGCCTTCATAATGCAGGGTGTCTAAACACTATTTTGTCATGCAAAGAGTCAATACAGCATGCTGAGAAATAGTTGAGGGAAATATTTGATTATATCAATGAAAGAACGTGAAGGTCCAGTTACAGCAAGGGAGACATGCTTAGGCTTTATTCAGATGAAGTCTAGAAGAACATATCTGCATAAATATTTAGGCATGCAGATATATTTTTTTCTTTTATATGGAATGTAGTTCTAATTTTCTGCTTTTCCTCTTCATCTCACTAGTTTTTATTTATGGATACAAAGAAAAGCTTTTTTGCTTTGTGATTAATATTAAAAATCAACAGTTATTAAAGTTGGAGGAGATTGTCAGACCTTGAGTGCACAGATCCTGTAGAGGGAAGAAAGCTAAGACATGCTGGAACTGTAATAAGTAGGTTGAAATAAATTTATTTGTGTCCCGCTTCAGAAGCTTGCTAGTTCAGTTTGGTTGTGTTTTGTGAGCTGTGGCTGCTTGAGGAAATACTTGGATTTACTTCTAAGGTAGAGATGGGCTAGACTGCATTGAATGTCAAATTAAATGTACAACTATTGGAATAAAGAAGTTTTACAAAGTTGCATTGTAGAGAACAGTGTGTATCAGTTTGGACTGACAAAAAGACACTGTTAGAAATAGTTGCCCGAAAAGACATCAGATGATCTTCTTTAAAGAGCTAGACAGAAAGCTTTGTGGCTTTTCAAGCAGTCTGTGAGAACCTGGCACGGAATACGGCCTTCACATCACAAATCACCACAGAAACTAAAAGGGTAAAGATGGACAGAATTAAATACTTGCTGAGAGGAACATAAGCACCTGGAAAACACAATATGAAAGTTGCCAAAGATGCATATGGTGCCTAAAAGATTTGGTAGACAGATACATATAGATTCCCTTTTATGATAATCTACTATAATTAGGAAAGCTTTAGTAATATACTTCTGTAATCTGCAATAATACTGTGTTATAACCTGAAGAGAAATCAAAGTGAAAGAAGACATGCCATGTAATGTTGTGGGAGAGTGCATCTTGTTTGTAATTTTAGAAAGTTATTTTGTGCTGTGTATTGTTGTATTATAGCTGGGAATGTAAAAACTTCAGCTTCTAAAAGATATTTAGTGACATATATATAGTCAGAGGTAAGAATATATCATATAAAATATATATAGTGAAATGTAGGGATAAACACATAGTTTAATACTTTGTCTCAGCTTAGTCTGTTATATATATGTCATATCAGAAAATTCAGTGTGGGGGAAAGGTGTAAAATCTTAGTCACTCTAGAAGCAAAATGTCAAGGAGTTTAATGCTCAAGATAGGAAGACAGAATACTTAAGACTTGCTAATCTACAAGAATTCTAAAAACACTGTCACAGGGCATCACAAACATTTTAATATATTTTGAAGCTCTGGTGATAGCAAAGTTAGAATATCCACTTTTTAGAAGTGTTATATTGTTGTTATTGTAAACGACCCAGTCAATTTTAGTCATCTTATTTTGACTACAGCAACAAGCAAGGTTTTGGAACAAATGTTGAAGGAGAAAATTATAAGATGTAATTAGTTATTTGGTATATGATAAAAGAGTAAAGAATGGAACAAAATGCAGCATGGTTTTAGCAAAGATCAATAAGACAGCAATGGTAGCTTTTTATGTACAGCTGCTTTCTAGACAAATCAAGAATTACAGGAACGAGTTCATCTGTGTTTCCGTACAAAATGACAACAGTGCAAATCACTTGCCTGAAAAAGAAAATTACTTAATGGTTTTGATAAGGAACACTGTCATGTTATTTCCACCAAGGAGGAACAGCTTCATTTTGGTCTACTTCCACCTAGTGTTGTGGTAGGCTTGCTCAGGCTGTGGAAATTTATTGCACAATTAATGCAAGAGTACAGCTGGGTCTTGACCTTTGTCCTGACGTTTGCATTTGCAGGACTTGACCTTTTCATCACCAAGTGAAATTTTCAGTAAATTGTTGTGTTTCTGCATTATAATACAAATTTCAAAATTAGGAACTGGGCTGACATCATGAGTTCATTCATCAGGGCCAAGGTTTGAATTAATCAGTTTTTGACCTGACTGCTTCAGGTTTTTTCAGCATGTTTTTGTGCAAGTATGACATATGGTTAAGTAATCTTTTAACAGACCATTGAGGTTACGCTGAAATTGCTGTTATTGCCATATCCTCTAGCCAGCACAAGTGAAGCAAGCTGTTTTAAAATACAGCTGTTTGTTTCTATCATGGGACACTATGGATAAAGACCGAGATGGGTTTTTCTGAAAACTGGTTTTCTGTAACATCCTTTCTGGAGTGGCTTTTTGCTTCATCAAATCTGGGATCTTTCCTTGTCATCTTTTTTTGGGGAATCCCATTTTCAGGTTTTTGCCAGACTTCTGCTTTCTTTGTCAGGGCATCCTGGGAGAATTTCTGTGGCATTTGTATGAGGTGTCATTTTTGCCCTGTGTGCTGTGATGGCCCCAGGGGCAGCAGCAGGATTCTCTTCCAAGTGACAGCTTGTGCCCTTGCTTCCAAAAGGGAGCTCACACATGTGTGTTCCCTGGCTTTTTTGGGGATGTCTCAAACAGTTGAAGCTGTTAGCATTATGTGATTCTCTTTCTGCTTAATGGGTTGCTTTTTCTGAGTCAGCTGAAATCTCAATTATACGGTCATTCAAGCCCTCTTGCACAATCTGGAATCTGTTTAAATGATTAGTGATAACTGTGGGGCTAAAAGAAGGGGGAAAAAATGACTTGAGTTGGGCAGGTTTTGATACGTTGTGGTTCCAACTTGGAGCTAGTCAAGAATTTTCATGGAAAATTTTTAACAGTCAAGAGGGTACTAAAAGTCTGGACAATGCAAAGGGAGGGACATTGAGATGCCAGAAGATTCAGACAGCTTGGCAAAAGTAAAGCATTGTGTTTAGTGTGATAATCAGATATAGACTGACAGATGTGAAATTAATTATTGGTAGTTTTATTCTAGTTGTTTGAAGAGTCTACGAATGTAATCATCAATCAATACATTCTGCAGTGGAACTTAGTAGATACATATTTCTGACTTTGAAATTACATTGAACTGTGTGTAGACAGGCATAGAAAACTGGGGCCACAGCAGGAGATAGTGTTCATATATGTCTTTTCCTAATTCTTTTCTTTAGACAAACTTTCTGCTTTTGACTTCTGAATTTAAGATGATATGTGGGTTCAGTTCATGGCATCCATGTGAACAGAGCCAGGAAATCTGGAGACAGAACATCAGGGAAGAAAGGACAATCCTCTTGGATGTTTCTATACACCTTTACCTTTAATAGTGTTCTAAATATTAAAATACAAGATACACATATATATATAAGAATAAATCAATATCATCCATAATATAATAATATAAAATATAGATAAAGAAATCTATGTATAACTTCTGGGATTCTTTTCTCTTGGAAACATATGTATGTGTACAAGTAGTGAATGCAGATATTGGCTATTACACTGATCAAAACTAATGAAAATATCTTTATGATAGTATTCTAGAAATATCTACAGTAAGCCTAGACCTTTGCCAGTTTTATCATTTTTAACATTTATGTTGCCTGGACATTAGACTTATGACATACTTTGTGTTTATTCATAATGAAGGATTCAATAATTTTTTTTTTTCCTTTTTGCTATGTGTGTGAAGGCCTGTTATTTATTGAGTTTTCCATGCTTTATATAACCAGGCTGTGAGAAAACTGTCACATGGTTTTAGGAAAGTATCTGTCAATGAAAATCCAATCCCTTAAAAAAAACCAAAACACCAAAAAACAACAACAACCAAACAAAAAAAACCCACACAACAAAAATGAAACATCCAAAACAGCCTCACAGGATAAGAGATCTGGAACAGTTTCCCAATATAAATCAGCAGAGGATTAGAAACTCTGTGGTGAAAAAGAACAATAAATGAAGTCTCTAATCCTGGAATACTGGGTGTAATCTCCCAGGTCAGGCTTCAGCCAAGCAAGAGACTAAATTAATTTGTTATGTTTTTAGTGCAAATGTATATTTAATATGCATTTATACAGGACTTGGGCTTGTTATTTGAAAAGAAGGAGAGTTAGCTAAAGTACCGATTTCCAGTTCTGTTTCATTTCCCAGGTTTCACATGCACCTTTGAAAAACTTCTTTCTCAGCAGTCACATTGCACATTTTATCTAGGCTGACTGGTACAGGTTAGCTGAAAAAAAAATCTTGAAATTTTAAAAGATTATTAAATGAAAGAAAATAAAGTTATGTAATGCTTTTGATCTTTGACATATTAACTTTATATGTGAAATAGTAGTCACTTAGTACCTTGTATATTTTAGACCTAGGAAAGTACATTAAACAGCAAAAAGGTGAAAATGAAGTGTGACTGATTTGCTCATAGGAAATAGTTCATCAAGCTTTTGCTGTGTAGTTTGGGGGAATACGATGAATGAGTAAAACTTGTACTGTAAAGTATTTACAAAATTACATCTAGTTGCAATTACTAGATCATCTGCAAATATGAAAATCTTTGTAGTATTTCTGTGTCTCAGACAATGTTTGTCCTCTTCTGAAATTCTGGGGAATGTTTGGTGCTGCACAGTTCGGTTGCTTTGACAGATGATTTAGGCCTGATTTAGCTGTGACCTTGGTGATAGTACACTTAGAAAAGGAGACAGGAAAATATTGGAAGGAAGAAATTATTTAGAAATATATGGAGCAGCAGATATCTGAATTACAGTATTTCCTAGCTTTTCAGTGCTGTAGAAATCAGCTTTTCTTTTTCCCTACTTTCTGTTCTCTCTTTCTTATTTAATTCATAGAACTACGTTTGTAACTGGAATCCTTTGTAAATGAAAAGACATAAGAAGACTAGAAATAGAAATAGAAAAAATATTCTAAATGGAAATTTACCATTTTGTCCATCTCTTCCTTTTTCTTTTTTTTTCCTGTACTATCTTCCAAAAATAGAGCAAGGCCTGTGATACTTTTGGCTTCAAAGCTTATGAAATATCTTTGCTGTGTGAGCATTTCTGATTTCACTAAAGTGGAAAAAAAAGAGTAAACTGGGGAAAAGAAGACAAGCTGATTTCAGCTTTTGAAGCTGTAAGCAGTATATGCATGAGTCACTGTTAACCCTTGATGTGACTCTCAATACTGTGTTCAGAACTGGTATTGCACTTAAGCTGTTCACTCTATTTTAGGAAAATTAAAAAGAAAAGTCTGTTTCTAGTCTGTATAAGTTAAGATTTGCTGATGCAACTGCTCTGCTAATGGTGAAAGTGTATTGTAGTCTTCTGGTTGTTATAAGAGTATCGCAGGAGACTAGCAGAAGCGGGGGAGCTTTTGGAGTATAACTCATTTTGAATGTTAGTCTCAACTTGTGCTCACTGACAGCTGTGCTCCTGGGCTCTTGCAAATGCAGCATAAGGAGGGTAGAAAATGCATCTTTAAAGATAAATGTGAGGTTATAAACAGTGAAACATTGCAAGCTCTGCTGTAGTGCAATGCAGCCATGTGTGCATGTGTGAGGTTTTTTCAGTATGTCTGTGACTGCAATAGTTTTCTCCTGTTTCTCTCTTCCATTTATCCATCTCCCTCCCCTCAATAATTAAGCAAAAACAAAAGCACGCTCATAGTATTGCTAGTTCTTAAGGATTTTATTACTTGCTCTGTTGCTCTTTAAAAGGTTTGTCTTCTAAGCAGATTGGATGGGGAAAAAAAGTATAATGCGAATTCATTGACTCTGAATTTACATGTATTTGTCTGTGGATGGTACTAAACATGCTTTCAACATTCAATAATTCCTCAGGCAATCAAGTGTAAGGCAAATCTACATTTCAGAAGAGTGTAGACCCTTATTTTTAGTCTCTGCTTGATAAGAAAAAAGGTTGCACTGAAATACAAGGTAACTGTAATAGAAAGACCAAATGTGCTTTCTTTTAAAATAGGCAACCTGTTCCATCAAAACTGATTCATGGTCCAGGTCATGACAGACATAGTTCAGATATCAGTACTGAAGGCCAAGGTCTGTAGCAGTTGCTGTCATATGGAATGAGTAGTAATACATACACACAGACACCTCTCCAGGCCAAGAGAGAACCTGTCGCTGTGTTGGACTAGTACAGAGTGGGGTTATTATATGAAAGTATTATATGAATATTATATATAATACTTAATAATTTACAGTGTTTCTTTATATCAAATAATGTTGTAGAATGATTTTTGGTGGGAGTAGGCTTCCTTTCTCCCTCCACCTTGCATTTAAGTAAATACAGTTGCAGTAAATCATAAGAATCATAAAATAGTTTGGATTGGAAGTGACCTTAAAGATCATGTAGTTCCAACCCCCCTGCCATGGGCAGGGACACCTTCCACCAGACCAGGTTGCTCAAAGCCTCATCTAACCTGGCCTGAACACTGCCAGGGAGGGGGCAGCCACAGCCTCTCTGGGCAACCTGTTCTAGTGTCTCATCACCCCCACAGTAAAAAATTTCTTCCTTCTATCTAATCTAAATCTACTCTCTGTCAGTCTAAATACTCATCCTATGACTATACTCCCTGATAAAAAGTCTCTCCCCATCTTTCCTGTAGGCCCCTGTTAAATACTGGAAGACTGGTATAAGGTCTGCTTAGAGCCTTCTCCAGGCTGAACAACCCCAACTCTCTTAGCCTGTCCTCATGTGCTCCAGCCTCCTGATCATCTTTGTGGCCTCCTCTAGACTTGCTCCAACAGGTACATGTTCTTATGCTGGGGACCCCGAGCTGGACACGGTATTGCAGGTGGGATCTCATCAGAACGAAGTAGAGGGAGAGGATCCCTTCCCTTGACCTGCTGCCCACACTTCTCTTGATGCAGCCCAGAACACAGTTGGTTTCTGGGCTGTAAGCGCACATTGCTGGGTCATAGTCAGTTCTCTATCCACTCCTACTCCCAAGCCCTTCTCTGCAGGGCTGCTCTCAATCCATTCGTCACCCAGAATATATTTATGCATGGTATTGCCTCGACAAATCTGCAGGACCTTTCACTTGGGCTTATTAAACTTCATGATGTTTGCACAGTCCCACCTCTGAAGCCTGTCAGGGTCCCTCTGGATGGCACATCCCTTCCCTCCAGTGTGCCAGCTGCACCACACAGCTTGGTGTCATTGGTGAATTTGCTGAGGATGCACTCAATCCCACTGTCCATGTCACCAACAAAGATGTTAAACAGCGCTGACCCCTGAAGAATGCCACTCATCACTGGTCTCCACTTGGACATGGAGCTGTTGATGTGACCACCCAGCCAATTCCTTATCCACTGAGCAGTCTATCTCTCAAATGTCTCTCCAATTTAGAGACAAGGATGTCATGTGGGACAGTATCAAAAGCTTTGCACAAGTCCAGGTAGGTGATGTCAGTTGCTCTTCCCTTGTCTACCAGCGTTGTTACACTGTCACAGAAGGCCACCAATTTGTCAGGCACGATTTGCCCTTAGTGAAGCCATGTTTGCTGTCACCAATCACCACCTCATTTTCCATTTGATCTAGCATATTTTCCAGGAGGATCTGCCCCATGATCTTGCTAGAACCAGAGGTGAGACTGACTGGCCTGTAGTTCCCTGGATCTTCTTTATCTCCCTTTTTAAAAATGGGGGTTATGGTACCCTTTTTCTAGTCAGTGGGAACTTCACTGGACTGCCATGACTTTTCAAATATGATGGCTAGTGGCTTAGCCACTTCTTGTGCCAGTTCCCTCAGGACCTGCAGATGTATCTCATCAGGTACCCTGGACATGTGCACCATCAGGTCCCTTAGATGGTCTCGAACCTGATCTTCTCCTACAGTGGGCGGTGGTTCTTTCTCCCAGTCCCTGCCTTCACTTTCTGCATCTCAGGAAGTGTGGCTGAAGCCCTTGCCAGTGAACACTGAGGCAGAAAAGGCATTGAGTGCCTTGGCCTTCTCCATATCCCAGGTGACCAAGTCTCTCTTTTCCTTAGAGAGGGCTGACATTTTCACTATTCTTCCTTTTATCACCAAAGTACCTGCAAAAGCTTTTTTTGTTGCCCTTGATGTCCCTGGCCAGGTTTAATTCTATCAGGGCTTTGATCTTCCTAACCTGATCCCTGGATGCTTGGACAGTTTCTCTGTATTCCTCCCAGGCTACTAGTCTTTGCTTCCACCCTCTGTAGGCTTCCTTTTTATGTCTGAGCTTGTCCAGGAGCTCCTTGTTCATCCATGCAGGCCTCCTGGTGGTCTTGCCTGACTTCCTCTTTGTCAGGATGCATCACTCCTGAGCTTGGAGGAGGTGATCCTTGAATATGAACCTGGAGACAGTATGAATGGAAACTATACTGGGACTTTTAATTCTGCAGTTAATAGCTTACACTTGCTACAGAGGTGGTTTTGATGCACAGTGTTACTTGTGTCTTGGTCATAGGATTGGGATGAAGATCTATAATGTCATACAAGAGGTGATAAGATCATAGTGTTTCATCTTCATGGGAATGGGAGGAGGTAGCAAATGATGTGGAGGTGGAGAACATGTATTTGGAAGCTGAGCAGAAGACCCAGTCTGAGCCATATCAGAAAAAGTATCGCAAAATATCCACAGAAGGCTAGCATACCTGACACTTCCAAACTTAATTTCATATTCCCATTCTTTTAGTTAATTGTGTAATCTTTTCTAAGAAAAGAACATAGTCTTTTTATCCCTTACTGGGATTTAATAAGTCATTTTAAGCTCCTAAACAATAACTTATGAGTTTATAGTCATCTTATTTGCTAAAGGGTTTTGGCATGATTCACAGAATACTGATTTTATCTAAGGTTGAAATTTAGCTTCAGCTCTTCTCTAATTCAAAACATAGTATGCCTCCCATCCTTCATCAAACTAACACTTAAAGAAAAGTAAGAATAAGTTTCAGGAATTTCATGATCTGGGATTTCTAGAAAGAAAAGTTTTTTAAAATATAAAAAAATGGGAGCTTAACCTTTTAGGGAAAAAAAGAGATACGAGACATTTATTTTTTACTATTTTCATGTCATATAAAGGAAACCAAGAGAAATTGCTTTACTATTGCATTTAAATCCCTGTAATAGAAACCAGCTGATTATTTAATAATTATGAAATCATTAATCATTTAATTATTTCAGATTATTTGCAACCATATTTACCTGTTGAAGTTATTACTTTATGTAAATTATGAATATGAGGTTATTAATGGTGTCTGAGGAAAAAGGCTGTTGTTGCATTTTATTTATAAACAAAAGATGAAAAATTGTAGCTCAAAATCTTGCAGTTGAAGTTGTTTAGAATTTAGCCTGTGCATTAAATATGGCTGTGGTTGTAATTTTGCTGTTAACGAATAGATTCAGGGATTAACATTATACAGTCAAGTTCATGCATATAGGCACAGTGTTATTTTAATTTGAATTAATTCCATGTATGTGTAGTGCAGATAGGGTGTTGGCAAACTATCTCTGACTCCAAAGAAAAGTCATTAAAATTTTGTGGAGTCCAGTGTTAAAGAGGTATTTTGCTATATCTAAACAAAAATATAACCTTCATCTTGCACTGAATCAACAAACATCTCGCTTTGACATCAGCGCAGGCGCAGGTAGGGTCAGAGGGCAGCAAGGCAGGGGCAGATTTGGCACCGACCTCCCCAGGCCGCAAAGGAGGACTTCAAAGCTGGAATGCTCCCACTGTAGTGACAACTGGCTTCTACCTGAAAGTAGGTGAAAGAGAAATATCAGATTCCCTTAACAAGGGGCAGACTACTACTTGGTAAGTGGTGGCTTTCAAATGTTCTCCCATGTAAAATAGCTTCAACCCTGTCTGGAACTACAGTACCATGGTGACTCCATCTGTCAGGCAATGCAATATGGTGTGGTGTTATCTCAAGGAAATGAGTGACATTCTCAAGTATTGACACACTTTCTTCGGATAGGGTTTACCTCATCGCTTCCCTTATATTGTCCTTTTTTTAACTTTGCCTGGGTTTTATGTTTGATGAGGTATGGGTGGTTCTGATGTGTAATGACCATTCAATTTTATTGTAAGCCCTATCTGTTCAGGTACAAAACTTCAGTGACTTAAGTCTGCTCTAAATATATTGCCCAGTGAGTTCTTTAAATATATAACCCATTTATTGTTGATACAGATTTTTTTCAAAGCTGTTCACAGTGAAGCTATTTCTCTATGCATTGAATATTGAACTTTTTTACAGCTTGCATTTGGTAAAATGTGTTAACTGAACTGGCAAAATGTATTTCTGTGTCTGTTCTTAGGTCTCCATAGTAATTGTAAGGAACACACAAGCTGTGTTCGAGCATAACTTTATCTGAACATTGCTACCTTTGCCTTGAGAACTTTTTTTTCGACTCAATGTATATTTGATGCAAAGGACAGCTTGATAGTACTAAAGTTAGTCTGAGATAAATGATTGTTTCTTTTAAGTCGAAAAGTACTAGCTAATGTGTTTAATTTTTACTACTTTATTAATTCCATGACTACTAATACACTGCAGAGAATGCTTCAGGTTCAGATGGACAAAATACCATAAGTAATTGCTCTTACTGTATCTGCATTAAGTTCATTAATGACTTTTTTTACATATTTACTTCTTCAATATTGTCTGAAAGCTAAAATATGTTTAGACAACAGTTAATAATCACTAAGCAACAGTAGTTAATAAGCACTGTACAAAGTAAACTGCAACTGAATCGGCAACTGAGATTCTGAACAAAGTATTTGATCTTGAGCAAGACTGTTAAGAATGACTACAAAAATTAGCAAATGAATGAATGGATTAAGAAAAAAAAAAAAAAGGCCTCGTTTCCTGTTTTGTCATTTATGGATACTATTCCTGTTAATTAGGTTAAAGCAAAAGGGGGGGAGGGGGAGGGAATGGGCTATTCTGCTTCTGTGTATGGAGGAGAATATTCTCTAAACGTGTCAAGATTATTTAAATGTTGAAACATCCAGATAAAATAATAAAATATATCAAGTCTGACATTCAAAGGTCATGGATAAGATCTGAATAGTTATTATAGCATGAAGAAATTTTTAGTTCTCTTGCACAGTCTTATTTCATGTGTGTGCAGAGTGCTCTTTCTCTGATGTAATTTTTTAATATTATTTTCCCTTCTGTGCACTTTAGATAAGTGTAAAGCATTGACTTCCCCACTCATCCTCATCAATTGCAGTCTCCTGTTTAACTGTTTAACTAAGTTGTTGAACCTAGCAATACAAAGTTATATTACAGTAATATGATGTGCTTTGCTCCAGAAACAATACCTGTTGGTGCTCTGGTGCCAGTGTGATGCCAGTCTTGTACTCTTACTTTTTGTCTAAAACTTTCTTATATGGCTTAACCTCAGTATTTATTTCGAAGAAAAGCCATTTATTGCAGTAAAAGGGCAGTAACTAGGGCTTTTTTTTTTTTTTTTTTAATGGTCTTTTACAGCATTGCTAAGCTTTGGCAATTATAACCCCAAAGAATAATTAATAAACAAATCACAAAAACATCTGTCAGCAGATAGTGTGCTATTTGCACTTTGCTTCCATGGTTTCATCCTACTGCCTTTCTTGATGTAAGGTATTGCTGTACATTGATGCAACTGTGGGTAAATTGTTGTTAAAAATCACAGTGGATATCAACCGTAAGAACACCTGTCTTTAAATTAATCGATGACTTTGAAGATTTAACACTGAACTGTATCTTAGTGGAATATGTTGAATAAGCAATTATGTTAACATCATTTTATCGGTGGTGAAACCAAGGAACAGAGGCAAACTAATTATTAAACGTAACAAAATCTGTGTATCTTACAAGTTTATCCCCTTGAATGTACTGTATTGTGTCTAATAAAAGGCTAGAAAATTTTGCCTAATAATTCAGAATTATCAGATCATTAGATGTGGAGAGGAAAATTTTAGAAATAACGTCTAACATTTTAACATGAAGTTAAAATAATACATAAACTTTGAGCTAAACATCACTTACCATATCCTTTTTAAATTGTATCCAGATGTTTAAAAGAAGAATCTTTTTAGTATGTTCAGAAAGCCTGGGAAATTTCACATTTTTAATAAAATAAACATTCAAACAGAAATCTTGCATTTGTATTTTAAAACCAGTATTGTTATAATAATTGTTATAACTACTTTAAATGGCATTAAAATGCTTCCTTAATGCAGTATATTTTTTCTGGAAAATACCTTTGGCTTCCAGTGGGTGGGTGGAAAAAACATACTACAGAAACTGATTTATGTACAAACTTTATTCACGTCTAGTTCATGCTAAAACGTGAAATTAACTTTATTACTCCATCTGCCTTTTCTCTTCCAGTAGATCTATTTCATCTCTTTAAGTAGATCCTGTAAATCTGAATTTTGGCATCTAATGACATTTTAGAGCTTAATCAGGCAATTTAATATTCTTACAATGTAGATTTTACTGCAGCCTATGTATATAACTAATTTTTGTAGTCTCTTTCTGGCTAACTGCACAAAGCATATAATGGTTTTTCAAATCTCTAGCATTGTCTTCTGTAATATGCTTTATAACATATGCTCTGGTGAGATAAAACTGAAAACACTTTGATCATGAAATGTGGCCCTATAATAGGAATGTCTCTCCTCCCTCTTCAGAAGTTTTATTTCTCTGAATTGCTGCTTGTGGATTTGTATGATTTTTAGTTTGGAGCACTCTGATGCTCTGGAGCTGTATTAAACACAATTTTAAACAGAATAGTTATCAGGGTGGGTTTTTTGTTGTTGTTGTTCTTTTATTGAGAGTTTCTCCAAATAAATAGAGCACAATTCTTTAAAGAGTATGATCATTTTATGATTCAAAGAACAAAGGCTTATTCCAAGAGTTAGGAGACTTGAATCCATTATAACTTTGTGTGACACCCTTGGAAAAAATTACTTAATTTCTTGGTAATGGTTTTCCCATCAGGACAATTGTATAATATAAATAAATAGGAAATTGATACTGCAATAGCATCTCATGGTTGTTGGTCCTACTCTGCAGTGCAGGCAACACAATATGTATTTTTTTGACTAACCTAATTAATCAGGCTACACGAGTTCAAATTATTCTATGGAAATATTTCATATTCAAAACTTATTATCAGTTACTTTTCTCATTTATTCTTATTTCCTATTTTTACTTCTAGTAGTTGAGATTTTCAATACACATTGTAATGCCTTAATCTTTGTGTCCTGTAGATAGTTACAAATGCTTATTGATCCGTGTCATCACCTTGGCAGGACGAACTCTGCTGGAAAAGCTCTTCAGCCAGCAGGAAAATGCACCACAAGAAGAAGCAGAAAAACTGTGTTCTCGCATTATTGCAATGGGTCTTTTGCTTCCATTCACTGACTGCTTCAGAGAGCCATGTAATCAGAGCGCCCAGCAAAGCACACCCACGTTTGACGTAAGTACTGAAAAATATTAGCTTTTGTCTGTTATGACAAGTGGGACATGATTTATCAATGGCTCATTCATCCTGAGAGAATTTTGTTAGTCATTTTAATGAAAATTGCCCTTATGAGAATGACCAGCTATTTTTCTGAGCTCAGGTGTGTACACTTTTGTAATCAGGTAAGCATAAGTTTTTAAAAGCTTTTCCCATAACTTGTTTTCTGTTTAACTCATATCTTAGTCTGCTATAGTGTTATCTGTTGTTTTCATTAAGTCTTTTTCTTTGAATCAAAGCACTCTATAGGACTACAAACATTTCAATTCAATAGATGCTTCACCAAAAGTATAACTTAAAGAAAAAAAAAACAAAACCAGCAAGTCAGAAAACTTTACAGAATCCAGATGGGATGTCTATATTAGAAAATTCCCCCCCTGCCCCACCTTCCACTCCGACAAGACTTTTGATATAAAATAGTGCAGGGATCAGTGCAAATTTGCTGCTATTCCAGCTACAGTGATATCTGTGCCTTTGGGCTGTCTGGTCTGAGTGCTCTTACTGCTGGTGTATACATACCATTACAAAACCGTGGTGGTGTAGTTTTACAGTGAATTTATTTTTATGATCCTTGTCATTACACTTTATCTTTGACACCTCTTTGTACTGGTTTATGTGACTGAAGATAATCAGGTTTTTCTCTTCACTAATTAACTTCAAAAATAATGTACAAATATTAACTAATCCACTTAATACCTTACTGGTATAGTTAAGGTCATCCTTATTCTACACATTAAGCTGAAGCTTGGTTAGACATACTCAAAAAGTGACTGGCATAGATATGAGAGAAGTCTTTTTAACTCTTTAACTCCTCCTCATCTTTCCTGAAGAATAATTTAACACAACTGGTAAAGGGAAAATGGGTAGAATAAATTTGTTCAATGAATTCTTAAAACAAGCAAGCTTTCCTAGATAACATAGCTTATTTAAAAAAATCATTCCATGGTATCTCTACAATATTCAATGTTGATTATTTAAAAAAAAAAAAAAAAAGTTTAAAACCTTTTCAAACTGTTCTTTGAAATTAATTGAGGAGTGTGACTATAAAACTGAGGTTATTCAGGCAACTTAAAATCACCAACCATCTGAAAATGTTTATGGTTAAATATATTCAATAAAGTTATTGGAAAAAATCACGTTTCTTATTTTTCAGGTTGTTTAAAACAGTCTGACACTGTTTTCAATTCTCCTAGTTTTACCATATACTGAAGCTAATATCTTCTTTAGAGTATTGAATACGGTATTTTTTTTAAAAAAAGTTTCTCCTCACTTGTAAAAAGATTTTATCAAATTAAAAGTTTAGACAGAAGAAGAGGAGGCTCTTTAGTTAAGTGGTATACCATGCTTTGTTCAAGTAAGAGAACTATTCTAGTTCTCTTTCATTGGCTGTCTCCAAGAGGATGGACTTTCTGAAGAGAAAAAATAGCCTAGTTTAGTGCCATGTGAACACTGTGTTAAAGTCAGTAATTTAAGATGTTGCTGGCTTAGCAGTGATTTTATTTTGAATTCAACTATCAGTAAAGTCACAAATGCTATGTTACTGGTTTTTTGTATCATTCCCCTGGATAGATCATGCTTCTGTAAAATAGTGGTGTAAAACCCTGTGTATGTAAGTAGTAGTGCATCCTACCTCAAAGAAGTGTACACTTATCTTGAACACTAGGATCTCAAAAATTAAATTTCACATGGCACAAAGGTGAGAGCTGCTGCTATTTCATTTGGGAATATGCTTCTGCTTCAGCCTTGGTGACCACAGTACAGGAACATCTACCTGTTTATTCATTACATGCTCTACAAAGGTGAAAATGTGTAGGACTTGCAGTATAAATTCTAGTGACTGAAAACTTCAAAACTGGGATTCTCCTAGTTGATTTTGCTGCTAAGTAAATAAAATATCTTAAAGAAAATAAATGTTAATAGCTATTTAAGGAAATGAAACAATTAACAATTAGTGTGAAAAAATTATGATGATTCTGTATATTACTTAAAAAAGGACATGTAAGATCTGTGACTCATGTTCCCTCTAGCATCTCTCTCCATACCTGTACTATGCTTTTTTTTTTCTTATTTAGATGTGGGCGCTTTTTTTTAATTCATTAGAACAGGATTTTAATGTTGATCTAACCATTGATTTCAAACACAGAGGAATTAGACTAGCCCTAAGTAACACTTAAATTTCACTCATCTAGAATTAGGAGATTCATCATCTTTGACCTTACTGCAAAATCTGGGAGCACAGCCAGTCCCATATTCCTCCTTCATCTCTGAGTTTATCAGATGTGCCTCCAGTTCAGTCCTGGGTTGCCTCCACTTTGGCTGGTGTCCTTTTCACTCAGCTGAAACTGCCATCAACAAAGCTCCTATAACTCTGTCCGGGTCCCAGCCAGGTTTGTCTGCCACCTCATTGTCCTTCCTCCCTGCCTCTTCCAGCTCTGGTGCTTGCTTGTTTGTTAGTGTTACTCATTTGGCTGGTTTGATTTTTATCTTAGTCTGGTTCTCATAAAGTCTCTTAGGTCATTCCTTCAGCATGTTTTTTTTTTACAGAATTGCCAACTCTTTCCACTGAAATCCTTCCTTGAATCCTCCTTTTCTCCTTTTGTGATTAATCCCATGTATTTCTGAGATTTAACTTACTAATTATTTTGACGTTGAGTAAAATCCATGATTCTTCTTTATCTTAAGTGTGGTCCTATAGACTTTGTTTTCTGAAGATGTTAGGTTACAGTTTATGAAAATAATTCAGTAAGTTCTGTTCACTCTATGATCTATTGCTTATTGCTCGAGATGAATATAAACACATTTATTCAAAAGTCCTATTCCCTCACTCTGATCTCCTTTTCTGGATGTCCTCCAGTGAATTTAATTTAACATAGCTAATGCTGAACTCTCTGCTGTCTTGAAATGTTTGCAATTGCACGCTCTGATTATATTCTCATCATCTTTGTTACTCATGCTCGGTGGTCACCTCTAGTTCTCCCTGTCTTACAACTGTGTATCCAAATCTTCTGTCTGTTTTCTCAGTAACACATGACAGATCTGTTTTCTTCTTTCTTCTGAGATATTTCAGACTTCAGTGCCTCACCCCATTAAATAATTGTACACAATCTCTTTCATTTTCTCATTGGATCCTATTTCTTTCTCTTCCACACTGTCTGATTGCAATAGGCAATACATTACAAGTAAAGACGAGTTTCACAGTTCTTAGTTTCTACTAATGGTTTCTGGAAGCCGGTTTAAATTATTGGTACTTATATTTCTGGTGTAGTTTATGCTTTGTGGACATGATGCTTACTCCTTTGTTAGTATATGACAAATGTGAAGAACCAACATATACCCAATGAAAGCATAAATCTTTAGAGAAGTAGCTGTTATCTGTGCTGAGGATGGTGTCTAGTTTTGAGGCATGTGAATTCATCAGATTTTGGATAGATTTTAATGATGATTGGAAATGGCATATTCCTGAAGCATCTCTGACCCTTTTGACAAATTTCAGGTTATAGTCCAAAAGATAGAAACTTTCAAAACTGTTTAAAAAACTTAGAGAAAACTTTCATGTTCTGTCTTGGCCCATTTGTTCAATTATTTCTTTCAAAACAGATTGTGGCAAATACCTAGAATCTGGAGGGGGAAAAAAAAAAAAAAAAAAAAAAAACAACAGAAGTAGACAGGGTTGGAAATTTTGAGACGTTTGCTATTGAGAAGCAGTGGAATATTTTGCTATAGCTTTTGCTACCTACTCTTCTTAGAATGTAAAGAGTATCTTAAAGAGTAAGTAAATGTTAAATGGTAGATTCACTGTCTAGAAATATGATGTCCTTTTTGCTAGTTTCCTGTCTCCTGGAGAAGCTGCTAATTATTGCCTTATGGATGTCATGACTTCTTACTGTCAGGTTATCTTTAGAGCCTTTTCATTCTTCTGTTAGTATTTTATAAAAGAAAAGTTTATAAAAATAAATTTAAAAAAAAAAAAAGTAAATACTCAATTTACAGAAAGATAGATTAGCAAAAGCCGAATCAAAGAATGTTCTCCAAAAAATCACTTGCCTTTTGAATGACTGTTTGCTTGTCTTTTAAATTTTTCATTTTTTTTAACAGTTATGACTTGTTCAGGAAGGCTTCTAAAGTTTCAAATTAAAATATTCTCTGACAGAATGATAGGTAATAAATTAATGCTTTGTGAAAAACTGTCAGTCCCAAATGACTGTGTCATGTTATTAAATAATTGTATTTCTGCAGTGCAGGCGTAGTCAAGTTTTTAGCATATTACCTCATTATATTATCCTATTAGAGTAACATAAACACAAGGCTGAGCTGGCTAAACAGTGCATCTTTGGCAAGAATGTAACCACAGGCAAGTTTTGCAGCCACCTGTTGGAGGATCACAATTTTCAATAAGTAGAGATCTCAACTCCTGCTTAGGTCCTCCATTAATGATGTATCACAGAAGCTAGAAGATGGGTATCTTTGGAGAGTTGACAGTAATGTAAATAAATTATACACATTTGCATTAAAATTTAAACTGTTCATACACTAATAAAAAGTTGGCATTTTCCTTTCAATGCAAGGCCGTTTTATGTAGCCTCATTGTGCTATTAAAAAATATTGACTGTACTTGTTATTTGCATTTGATCCAGTAGTTGCAATTACTGCATGTTGTGGATGCCTAGTCCCTAATTATGACTTCCCATTCCAGATTTTCAGTTCACATTGTGCAATCTTAAACTAAGGGCATTCTTTTTCATTCATAGCACATTTCTGCTTTTTTTTTTTTTTTCTGACAAGCTTTCCAAGTAGTTTTGTGTGTTGTTTTTGAACACTTGGTTTAAAACCCTTAAATTCGCAGTGAACACTTCAATGATTTTGTGATAGAGCCTTTCTATTATCATTTCGTAAGTGTTTTTGAGAAGAAAACTGAGTATATCTTTGTATCCATACTATATTCCTTGCTTGGGGATCTTAATTTCTATTGCACACTGGATGGTCTGACAACTACTTTTTTCATGTGGCTCTAACAAACAGTATCTTCTGAAATGCCCCCTTAAGCTTCCATCTTTCTTCATTTCTGGTGTCATTTGGATTGGGCTAGCTCTCTTTACGTCTTTTTCAGTGCTTTTACTGAATGTTGTTACTGTGAGTACTGCTGTTAATGCCTTCTTGATTTATAAATTATTTCAACATATTCTCTAATGAAAGAGCTAAATGGACATCTTCTGCAGGGTGTCTTTCTTTACTGTGTTATGATATAATTTAATACTGGGCATGTTTGACAGTTTAAGATAGCGACTGCCCCTTGAGTGATTTGTAGTTATGATGCCTGACTAGGTTGTCATCCATTTCTGAAATAATGCTTCCACAACAAAGCAGAGAGACATCTTAAATTGGAAACACTAAAAAAATGGCTGGTTTCCTATTATCACTTGGCCACCTGTAGTGATGCAAATGCTTTTTAAGGAAATAAAGACACTGTTTTCTTTCTGCTGAGTAGTAGCAGATGGTGGGACTTTGCAGGTCAGATGGAAGAGGAGTTAGTTACATGAAGACTTTACTTAATTTTAACTTATTTGTACTGTTTAAGTCAGTCTGAAAATTAGCAGTTAAACAGATTGCAGACAGACTCCTTTTTCAGAAGTCAGAGAGCCAAAATACCCGCGATCAGTTTCCAAAGAGCGACTTTCCCAAGAATTGACTTCAGCTAAGAGAACTTCTTTTCCAAACTGCAGCACAAAGCTGGCAACAGTGCAGCATTTTTTCAAGCATATTTTCAATGCTCAGGAATAAAATGTGTGAGACTCAATGTAGTCTCATGAAATTTGTCACAGCAGTATTGTGGGGGTCAGTAGCAAATAAGACTTTAAACGTTAACAGGTGAAAATTGTGGAATAGAGCAGAGAAAGATTGCTGATCTGCTGTCTTAATCTTTGTTTGTCATGTAGGTTACCATGGTAGTTGAGCTTGGCTAAATCAAATCCCCCATGTCTCTTCCTTTTCCATTGCCCAATCACTCTTTGTGACACTTTGTCTTTTGTGGTGAGCAACTCTGAATATTCCTGAGAGTAGTAAAATAGAAACAGTTGGATGATCACTGGGCTGAAGTATTCCTGTAATGCCATTTCCATCCTTTCTTTTCTTAATTTTAATTGGGTATTTATTTTATAGTTGTTACATCTGTCCCTGTATTATTCTAGCCTTCTCTTTTTCCTTTTTCTTTCTTCTTTCCGCTTACTTGTGGTGATGCTACTGTATATGTTTTAAACTGGGGTATTTTATATGTAGGATGTTGGTAAGTTTTCGTGCTGCTTTTTGCAGAGAATATTGCTCACCTACTTGCTGTTCTGAAGAACTGCTTCAAGAGGCACACACTGGATGTTAAGTTTACACTACCGGTTTAAAATTTTCAGAATCGTACACAGAGTGAAGGTGGTTGTCACTGTGTCACCTCAAAAGTTCTTTATATTTTATGACCTTCTGTATATTAGTTCACTTTCTTAAGAATGATAGTCATAACATAATGTGTTTTTTCTAGCCTGGAATTGAGAATACAGTGAAATTGTGAATTTGTGTATGTTGCATGTCTGTGTTTTGAAGAGGAAGTTTTTTTGCAGTAGTAACAATCACCTTTTTGAATGGAATAGATGTTGAAGGAATTTTCTAATGAAACGTATTTATTTGGAAAATTCAGATTTGTCAGAATCTAAACTTACTGCAGAACTGTGTCAGTGTAACTGAAAACAACTCTTGATGAAGAAGATTCTTGCCTCAGCATAGAATTTCTGGAGAGAGAACAGACTTGGAGAGACAAGTCAGAGAAAGATAGTGGTCTAAGTAACAGCTCATAACCTGGTGGTCTTGGGATGTGGTCTTCCAAGTGAGAGTTCAGGTTGGATGGGTAAAGAGGCTAGATCTTGAGGTTCTTCTGTTTCATACAAGGCTAGCCACTGTTCTCTCTTCCAAGGAAAGTCTGTTGTAAATTCACTAGTTCAGCCACCTATGTTAAATGTAGAAGTTATTGGGGAACAGGAAGACCAAGACAATAGCTCTGGGACAGAATGAGAATAGATGTGGAAATCTGAAATTTATTCTCCTGATTTCCTTCCTCCATGAGGCCCTCACCACAGGGCTGTTGGCTCTGTTGGCCT
Source organism: Athene cunicularia (assembly GCF_003259725.1). Classification (NCBI taxonomy): domain Eukaryota; kingdom Metazoa; phylum Chordata; class Aves; order Strigiformes; family Strigidae; genus Athene; species Athene cunicularia. The sequence goes on from NW_020799097.1 coordinate 84,391,247, forward strand.
CTTGTATCCCCAGGATATGATGTCGAATCCTGAGCAAAGTTTGATGGGATCAAGTAAGTTTGTTCTCTTTTGTTGAGCATGTTGGAGTCATTTCATGGGAAAGAAATGTTTCATGTTTTTTGACATTTGCAGCATTTTAAAATTAATTGTTGAGGCACAACAGTTTTCTGAAAAGAAAAAAAATCACTAAAGTAAAATTTCATGCATCAAATTTAGTTCATGAGGATAAAGTGCTACTTCAGCCATATATTACAGTATTATGACTGACTTGCTGGTTTTCAACCTTGGAAGGCATTTGTGCTCACTCATACAGCCAAAACAAGCTGAGAGCCATGTGTAAGCGCTGTTCTGGTTCTGTCAGTGGTCAGACAGTTTTGTTACTGAACTTCTCAAAAAGTAAAGCACTTTCCCCATTCTTGATAGTATTGATTTATTCATTTTAAAAGCTGCTTAAAATAAAGCAGTCTCCTGCTGATAAGAGCATTTTGAGGTAGTTCGGCTCTAATTTCTTGAACTAAAACCTTGCTTGTCCAGTTAACTGTTTGCAGTGGGAACGTGCAATTTGCTTTCATTCATTTTAGAGATTGTATACTTAGTATATTAGAAAGATTAAAATCCCTGAATGGAAAAAGAAAATTCCTTCCATGCACTTGAAACAGTCTAAATGACAAACAGTTATATACAAATGTAGAACAAGCTCTTTAGAGCTCTTAGCCTGGAAAACACCTTCTAAGTTATAGCGTCTTGCCCCTGCTTATCCCAAATACCAGAAAATATAATTCCTCTATGAGTTTATCTAATTCTACCTTAAATGCCTTTATAATTTTTCCTCTCCCCACTCCTCCAGCTGTTCTCATTGGAAAGCTGTCCACATCCAGACTGATCTGATGAGTAGGAATCTTCTTGTACCTACCACTCTGTGTTTATTCCTGTCCCATTTATACCTGTCTGTGGACATGCAACCCTTTTGTACACCACTCTTCAAGATAACTTCGAATGTTTGGGGTTCTAGTGAAAAATTGTTCAAGCTTACTATTTGAAAATAATTTCTCTGAAAGATAGGGCCTGATTCCATCATGGCTTAATACTGGAGCCATCAGTGAAGTTAGTACCAATTCACTCTAGTGAAAGGAAGTTTAGAGGTACTGCTAACGCACTTCCCCCAACTACTGCTGTGCTGATCTGAAGAGCAGAGACTACTCCTGACAGCAGCGTGCTTCTGTACTGCTGAACATTTCTGGTCAGATTTTTTTTTTCTTCTTGATTCTCACATTGCTAATTCATGCTTTTGCAACCCGTTTGGACAGATGTGTATATATTTACTGTTATTTCAGCTCCACCTCTTGTATCTCTTTTAAGCATTTCTCACAATGGCTTTGTCCTTTGAACTGGAAGCAGATAAACAGTCGATTAAAAACTGAAGTGGCATTGAACAGAAGGTTGTATTACTTACATATCCTCAGGAGCAGTACAGCTGCCAAAAGCATAGATCCAAGATTGTACATTATATTGCTAGTCGGGGAATATACTGATCTCTAATTCAGTCTGTGGCCTGGGGAACAAACCTGGTGTCTCTGTGTGAAACATGTGACCCCTTTTCTGAAAGATCAAGGTTCATCAGTATCCGTTCAGATGTTTACTGTGGGTCTAGCTTATGGCCCTAGTTCTGCATCCAAGCCTCTTTCTATGAGTCATTTGCTAGAGGCCCTTACTTTGAGTAGCTCACAGCACTAGCTTCCATCTTTAAAGATTAGCAGAAAACCATATCTTTAGCTCAAGAAGTGAAGGAACACAATTAATATTTAATATATTATGTACCTGTAATGTAACACTGTGGTACCTGAGAATGAAAATTTATTACAAGAAGTCATTCTTTGTGCCTACTGAGAGCTGTCTGGGAGAACAGTGAGTTAAACTACAGACCTGACTCTGTGACTCCATTCTAAATGCTAGCATCTATAAGTGGTAAAATGTCTATTGATTAGGTACCATCAGATCCTGCAGGCAGTTTGCCTCGCCCATGTGCGAATGCTCTGCAGTTTTAAGAACCAGTGGAAAGTGCTGTGTAAGGATGTGTGGGAATGAGAACTCTTCTTAACGTCATGTTTAGTGCACTGGATCAGACAGCTTTAAGCTTTCAATGTCAGACCAGAAATGAGTCCAAATAAATAAGACTGGGATTATTAATTAGAAGGATAGATTTTATTTTATTTTATTTTTTTCCTAAAAGAAGTACTTTAAACACTAAATAGTGGAATCTGAGAAAAATGAAGTGGAAATTCCAGATGTATTCAAAGCTTGATCACGGTAAGGGTATTCACTAGCTGTACTTACAATGATATCTAGTAAAAATTGCCTCTGAAATGAAAAGTTTGAAGGAGTAAAAGCTAGATGTGGAAATCCAGGCTTCTGGATGCTTGTATTACAATTTCTAATGATAAAAGCATATCTGGATTTTTAAATTTTTATTATTTTGTTTCTCCTGCTTGAATAGTACTTCAACATCATAGAATTGGCTGCATATATCTTTCCTCAGAATGTTCTAATAATCATGCAGATTTATGGCATTAACAGATTTGGAAAAAGAGAAATATGATGGGTTAGTGTATTTAACAAGGAGCTAAAGACAAAAGGTAAAAAGGATTAGATTTTGGACAGTATCTTCATTGAGCAGGAATTAGAACAGTCAAATGATTAATCTCTTTTGAAAGGCACAGAAGTGGAGATGGGCTTAATCTTTTCCCTTTTAAGTGTTTGACTTTGAATTATGTTTATAAATTTTCAAGTTATGTGAATGTAGCTGTAAATACCTTGTTTATATATTGAAGGTGGATACATTTTAATTGTAGTGCAAGTCTTTTCAAGGTAGTTTACATTTATCTCTGTGAATTTCTAATAGATGATGAGTCTATTTCATCATCCTGCTCTACGTTGAATAGTGAATGAAAAAAATCTCAAAACAAAAGCCAACGTAAACAAAAAATATTGTCATTTATACTCACAAACAAAGCTCCCATGCTGGCTTAGAAGTCAAGTATGGAGTTCTGTGATGTCTTAATTTTTAATTGTCCACAGTTTATATGCTGTAAATTCTATCAGCAAGAACATAGGTACTTCATATTTTATTACCCTCATAATGTATCCCATCTGTGCAATAATTCTGAGGCATACTGTGATATTTTTTTTTAATAATTTTAAATTCATATAGAGTTATCACACTCTGAAAATTTGTTATTAAATGATTGTAATATATCTTTCAGGAACTGGCATGGTGAAATATCATGTCCAGTAACAGTTTGACTGTCTGTCTACCTCATTCATTCTATGTCAATATTATCTACAGCCTGTCTTCTTCTGTTTTATTGACCTATAACCCTACCTCTAATCCTGTTGAAAGTGGATCAGCTAACCCTCTGTAGAGCTTGTTCTTCCTTGTGTTCCCTGGACTGTGTAAGGTAGTAAAGTGGGGAAAAAAAATTTGTTCTCATTTTCATTGATGACTCTTTTGAGTTCTATTTTTCTCTGTGTTTTTGAGATTTAGATGGTGCAGAAACAAGACAAATAGCAAAATGCAGCACCATTTCCTTTTCTTTACACAGTATGTACAGGTATGATTGTTCCTCTCCCTTTTAGTCCCACAGAACTGAAATTTAGGCAGAAACTCAAAAATGCATATCCTCTAAAAAGCTGGAATTAGAGAAAGGGAAAGTACTAAGTTACTGAAAAGTAGTGCATTAATCAAGTCTGTTTGGATCTTCAAATGCAGTAACATAGTAATGGAAAAACTGCAGGCTTTTCAAGGAACATAGAGTTCAGGACTATGTAAAGAAAAGAACTGACGTGATTTTGTATTAAGCATTTCATCCATTTATTTTTACCTTTATCTAAGGTCTGCATATGTGGCTGGATTTTTGCCATGCTTTTCGTGCTGGAAAGGTCTAATGAGCTTCCTTTGACCCTGACTGAGGCACCCTGTGTAAACAAAACTTTTTATTTTATAACCAGCATTTTTCTGTTCTAAGTTGCTCTCAATCAAATATTATCAATCTTGTGACAACTTATTTTTAGGCAAGTAGAAGCTTAGTCACATGGAATAATGATTATCAAAAAAAAAAAGTTAAATTTTTTTGTTCCTCCCCATGCCTGTCTCTTCAATGTTTACTATCTGTGTAAATTATAAAAAAGAAAAAAAAGTTTTATTCTAAAAACGAAACTTGCAGTAGGACAAATAAATATTACCAGTGTTTTACTTGGGCAATAATGTGAATGAGGTGTAATGAACATGATCTTGGTAAGAAGATATTACTGTGTGATGTGACTGTATTTTCTTGCTTTTTCTTGACTACTTTTTTCCAATTTTGCACTACAATGTTTTGATATTTCCAGATCACTTACTAGGATACTCATGCAGTTGCTATGATTGATCTCTATAGAGTTTACAGTATTATAAAGATTTAATCACAACGTGTGCATGTTGATGCATACTGGGAGTCATAAGAGTAACTTGAATTTTGATAAGCTAAAATCTTTCTGTTGGCTTGAATGTCCTAGTTATCATCAGACAGTGTGAATGTCTCCTATTTTAATAAATGAATCAAACTCAAAGCTATTGAGTAATAAGGATATAATCTGGTTTGAGCCTAGAGGAATGAGAATACTTTCAGCTGAGGGTTGGGTTTTTTAAAACTTTATTCTAAAAGCAAACATACCTTTTTAGTTGCCTTTATACGAATACAGAGAGGTAAATGACAAAAACAGGTTTGCAAATAATAAATATATCAATTTATGCAGAAATAGTCCTGCTTATTTTCCTTGCTTGTACATTTGGTGTAAAAAGAATACATAGAGCGTGGACTGAAACACTTTTCTGTTACCTATAAACTAGCCGTATGTGAAGAAGTAGTCATGGACAGAACCTATTACCTTTCTAAGGACAGAACTGGCAAAGAGTTTCTCATGTTGAAAAAAGTTCTGAACTGTATTCTAGCATATTGTTGTGCTGTAGATAACTAAAAAGATTAGATTTTCTATTGTTAACAGTGATAATTCCAAACCCAAAACATTAAATTCTTTTAATATAGATTTATGTTAAATCTTTGTCAGGAGATGAAGAGCATAAAAACAAGTCTGCCTTGATGTAGGGGTGGATATTGAGCTATTTATGTTGGAAACAAAAACTTTGATGTTTTGAGCTTGTCTTCTATATGAACCTCTCTCTTTTTTTTTTTTTTTTTTTTTGCTGCAGTTAGCCAACCCACACATTCATCAGATTACATTGAAGGAAGCTTTCCAAGGAGAATTCCATCTGTGTGGCCCCCACCCAAACCTCCAGATGAAGAACAAAGACTCAAAATTACCGACAAAGGTATAGTTCTTGGACACAGGCAAGATATATGTATATCATGGGAGGAGCTGATGTCTTTTAGAATCCAAGATATAAACTTAATATCTTAACTTCTAACAAATACCTGGTTTTGAAGATCTTGGATTAGCATCAGAAAGAATGTTAGCTAGTATGAATCTAATAAAAAATATTCAGCAAAGATGCATGCTTTTTGTTAACAACAAAGATGTGCACCTGGCATCTTCTGACTAATGGATTTTACCAGGTGTTATGACCTTTGTTTTTTTCCAGTTTACATACCTTCAGAACCGTGAAATATGGGTATTTTTCTCTTCTTAAAAATATGGAAAACTTCAAAAGTCCAGTGATGGTATACTGAAAGTTTTTAGAGTGGTGTAAGGTATTCCTTTGTGGATTCAGCAGTCCCCTGATGACAGAGAGGTAGGAAAAGTGTATCTCAAAAATAAATTGAGATCTTGTTTACAAAGTCAGTTTATCTTAAAATGTGTGAGGTTACCAGTCAAATTTCTGAAATCTTCTGCATACTCATTAAAAGCTTTGTTTAAGCTGAGAATTAAAACAAAACAAAACAAAGCCTCTTGTAGCTGACAAAGAAATTTAGATGAGAATTTTAAACCTGTTTTCTGTTAGTAGTGTTGATGGGCAAATACCACAGTTTCTTGGAGGCTTAGCTTTGCATTAGTTAGTGTTCAATGGCTCTCAACACTTTTAGGCTGCATTCATCCCCATGACATCCATGGAGAGCCACTGGGTATTCTAAAATTTTCCATTTCCTACCACTCCTTTTTTTTTTTTTTTTTTTTTTTTTTTTGAGTCGTTATTTCAACAGATTTCTTTGTATTGTAGGCTTTGGGTGGAGTTAGTTTCAGATTTGCTTCTCTTTGGGACTCTACCACGTTCTCTGGAACATGAGCAAATTATTCCTTGCATGGACATCATTTATCATGGCAACACTTCACTTTTGCTGGTATCACTTATTCCAGTGTTCACAAGCAAAATAAGTAATGCCAACAAAAATGCAATACTGTTATATTACTCTGTTTATTCTGTGGCTTTTACCAAAGCAGCTCTATTAGAGGTCGGGGAAACATTTCTGCATCCATCTCACTGATGCAATTGAGAGTGTGGAAGGCTGCAGTACTGGATTATTGGGCTAAGTCCAGTTTTTGATTAATGGTCTACTATTTTATGCTGTATTCAATGAAAGTGCTGTCATATGTGGTAGTAGAATTCATTGCCATGTACTCCAAGCGGACAGGCTGTGTTTCTCTGCTTGTTTTATGTTGAAGTTTTAGTCTGGCAGAGGCTGGTGTAAGTTTAAAAGGGTTTTTTTTCTATAAATTCTACAAGAACATTGATTACATTAAATATTTTGAAAAGTAAAGATTTTTACTATTTTTACTAATTTGGAAAAGTATTTATACTAGGTGGATAATACTAATATTTTTTTAAATGTATTCCTTGTATATATTGTTTGTTTCCATTTATGTTGTTCTATTTAATATTATACCTATTACATGGATATAATGTGTACAGTACTTGCTGTTCCTTATCTCAGTCACTGCCCTCTAAAAAACCTGCAATAATATTAAGAAAATACAATTAGAAGTAAAATGAAAAATTGTCTGTTATTAACTATTTCTAAATGGAACATAAATAGTTCTCAAAATTTAATTGAGGTGCTGACAAAAATATTATTGAAATTTTGATTTTGTGTGTGTGTGTGTGTGACTTTGCAGTGTAGGGCATCGAGAGAAAGGGAATAATTATAACTGTTCTGAATAAAATTCAGGTAGATAAGTAATTTTTGTTTGATTGTTTGCATGCTTGCCATGTGAAAGAACCTGCAGGTAAGTGATGTTTCATGTGAAGCCTGAAGGATGAACACCTTTCCCAAGATTTGTAACTAAATTATTTTATATATGTGCATCTTTTTGAAAGGTGGAGGGGGTAAGCATTTTTTAAAGGGTTTAAATTACTGTGTTTAGAGTAGCTGCATTTTGCATTATGTATAATAACTGCTGTATAGATTAAACAGAATATTAACATTAGAGATAATAGTTTATAAACAAAATCATCCATTTTAGTCAAAATTATTCATCCAGATAGAAATGTAGTAGGATATTTTTATATGTAGACTCTTTATGTTACTTACACGTATTAGCATGAGGACATTTAAGTTTTTAAGTAAAGCAAGAGGAAATTCTGCAAGATCTTAGGTAATCTGTTCCTAAATTAACAGTTACTCATCTGTTTAATATAGTATCTATTAAATAGCTTTGCTGTGGGCGCCATGCCATGTGGAGCATTGTTGGGTGTGAGGAAAGGGCTATTAGTGGTCAGGCCTTTTTCTGTTGTTTATTGTCAGATTGGTTGGGATATTTTTCAGTTTGTTTTGAGATTTGGGATTTGGGTTTTTTTTAGGTTGGCTATTTAGTAAAAAGCTGAGGTTTGGAAATACCTAATACGGATTTGGGTTCAAGTCAGCAGATACTTATGTCAAAAGCATTTTTCAGTTCTGGATTCAGAAAAATTTTTGGACAAAATGAGTCAATATGACCAATAAAATCAATGAATGTGCCACTAATTTTCCATCTGAATACCCAAAATTTGTTTCTGTCACTTCTCATAGTATTTCACTCTACCATTCTCACAGACCAGCGCATTGCCTGAATCTAAACACAACAAGGAATTTGAAATTCAATTATTTTAATGCTTTACTGATGATGCTATTCCACTTAACATATAGGAAGAGGCAAGTATTCAGGTAATAGAACCCAGTCATCCTGTTTCCCACGTGACTGTCCTAACCACCTGGGCAGAGATTCAAAGATTATACAACTTCTGAAAAATGAAACAGTCCCAACACACTAAATCTCTGTGTGGGTTTACACCCTGAAATTGAAGCTAGTCTCTCTAACAAAGCTAGGTTTGTCCAGACATTTATTTGCTTTGTTTTATGAAAAATGGGAGGGAGTTTATTTTGCATTAAAGGGGAGGTTTAATTTGTTGTATGCCACTTTGTTCTTTTTTCTTTCCTTAACTTTTTTTTTTTTTTTTAATGGTGGGGTTTGGTTTTGGTTTTTCAGTTTTGCTTGATAAAGGTAAAACCCTGTTAGTCTGCTGCAAGTATATTGAATTTGGTGAATTTTGACAAACTAACTTTAAAATTAACTGCTTGTATCGCCCTGAACTCTTCTTGTGCTTAGAACCCTTTTTAGAACAAAACCTGTATGAAGTAAAAATAAGCTAGACAATTCTGTCAAATTGTTAAATATTGACAAATATGTAGGACCAGCCCGTTCCTATTTTCTTTAAGAATTTTGGAGTAATTGTTTGTGCCAATTTACATAACAGGAAACATTAATTGCTAAATTGTGTGTGTACATGTCTTGTCTAGTGCTAGAATATTAGCAAAGAAAAAAACCTGGTGTGGTCAAGGATCAATTCATTTTGAAGTTTCTCCCAACCATGCAGAGGTCTAAAATCATGTAAACAGACCCTAGGGAGACCAATAATGCTTGAATACTAGTGAAGTTTTCCTGGTTTTGCAAATCAATTGAGGTAGGGTTATCCAAAAATGTTTTATTCCAGATAATTTCTAAAACAAGTCTCTCACAATTCCTTAGTTTTAAAATGTTAATACTCTTCCCTTCCTTTGGAAGATACATTAATAGCTTTTACCAGAAAATAATCATTCACTGATTTTGGTGGGGTTCTTTTGGCTGCAATGAGGAGTGTCTAATTCATTAGTAGCATCCTGAATTTTCTTCAGTAAATGCATTTACCTGAAAGTCAGCCGCAATGCATGATTTATCTATACTAAAGTTTGTCAAAGTGAGAGATGATGAGTTATTTTCTGTTAATGACAGCCTATCCTCATCCAGCTTTCTATGACTGGGAACAGTTATGTCAGATAAGTCTTGAAATGCTGGTTTAGTAAACAAAAAAGTAAAAAAAAAGTTGAGGACTGTTACTTTTCAAGGAGTAGTGTTGCAGTGTAACTGCCACTGGCAATGAAACTTCCCTCTTGTATGTCTCACCTCCCCAACAGCTGGGATTGTCAGAAAGCTGTGAGGAGGCCAAATGTCTAGGAATTATGAATCCAGAGGTTCTAGACCACAACTACTTCGCTCTCCCTGCAAATGGTCAACAGATTTGCCTGCTGTATAGTGGTACCCTTAAAAGATATAAGAAGGATGTGAGATGCACATGTTCTCTGGGCAGGTATAAGAAAAATATTTCTATTCTTGTCCTGTGTACAAAATTAGGCTATGACCAGTTAAAGAGGCATCATCATCAATAGCTATTAAGCTGATTAGAGATCTTTGCATGGTTTAGGTGATGGGTTGGGTGTGGTTTGTGTTTTTTTTTTTTTTCTCTTTTTTTTCTAGATATCTCCTATCAGGTAAGGAAACTGAGGTAAAGAGGAGTTCTTTAAGGTCAGAGAAGTCATCTGTAGAAAGGTCAGAATGGAAACCAGACCTTTTATTTCAAGATTTGTGCTTTAACTACAAGACTCTCTCTCTTCCATAAATAAATTAAAATGAAGTCTTTGTTATTGTCTGCAATGACTTAATGTAAGACTTGAGGGTCCTGAATGTGTTTTGGGTTGTTACACGCTTGTGTCATTTCCAGCACAAAATCTGTTATTTATTTTATCCAGCAGCCAATCAAAATGCAGCACTGTTGAAACAATGCAGGAATGTACAGTACATGTGTGTCTCAGAAATAAACATTAACACAATCAAGTTTTTTAATATAATTTCTTTTGGCTTAAATTGAAATATTTTTTTATGAAAACAGGAATCACAAAGAATAATGTTTTCAGATAGAATAATTGTTTTCCAGGTTTTAAAATAAGAAAAGAAATCTAGCTGGGTGGGTGTCTTATGTTTTGATGCTCTTTTTCCAGGTAAAATATGCAGATAAATATTTGTAGTCCCACTGCTATTTCATTTTTCATTGTCACAGTGATAGCTGGAGATCTGCAGTTTCGTTTAAAACCATCATTCTGGGACAAATTATTTTTTTCTCTATTTAAAGACAGTAATTAAGTGAAGGAGTGCTTAGATATGTATTAGGATTCTCATTAGTTATTCCAAAGCAGAAAATAATTGAAGAAAATATAACTATCATGAAGTACTGCTGCTAAATTTTTCACTGTAAATAACATGGTAAAAATTCCAAAAGTCATATCAATGCTGGTTCTTTGCCCAAAAGAGAGGGTGTGGAACTCAGTACAAAGGTGAAAAATTAGTTTTATATCCTCAGTTTGAATATCCCCAGTTTGGCGAAGCTCTGACTGTACACTCTCAATAAATCTGCTGTCCCAAACCATTCCTTTGCAAGGCTGAGAGGTTGGCAGTGAATAATAAACCTAGGATGAAATTGAGATTTCTCAAAATGTATTTGCAGTAGTAAGGCCAATTGTATTCAAGCATGCTTTTGAAATGTGAGCCTAGATCTGTATCACTATCTCATCATGGAGATTTCAAATTTTGGTGGTAGAGCAGAGGAAGGCCAGTGGAGGATATGAAAAAGACAACATAGCTGTCAACAGTTGTCATTCTGCTCACTGGTTCTTTTGGCCTTTTGTGAAGAGATACGATCTGTGGACCTTAAGAACATACATACTTCTTAATGAGATTGGATGGGAAACACCATCATGAGAACCTTCCCTTCACTCTGTGTGGAGTGCATATAATAAAGCCACAAGTAATTATTTTTTTCTTAGAAATCTGACAATAAATATTGGACTTCTTTCAAGTTTAAGATAATAGCATTTGATGTTGAGTCATAACACATTGAAAATTGACATCAGGCTGACTTTATGCATATAACCTCTTAATTTTAGATGGATAATTTGTAAAGTGGAACAGTTAACATTGTTTACTTTTTAACTTTACCCTTTTTTTCATTAAATTCTTAATGTGTATTCAAAAGATCAATGATTTTTTTAATATAGAATTTAAAAATCTGTATCTTCTTTTCAAATACAGAGTTGAAATCTACTGTCCCAGAAACAGAGAAACAATGCATAGAAGATGTTCAGCAGGTACAGGTAAGATTTTAAAAGAAGTGTTTTATCTATAACTTTGTAAGAAGATCGAAAAAGCAGTACTTCAGACCTTTTTGCAATAGTTTTCTGTCCTGAATAACATTCAGAAGTGTGGTTTTGAGTCTAAATTTTGATTTAAAAATATTTTTGACATGCTCTGTAGTGTATCTAGGCACTGAGATTGAAGGTTCCTGCCTGCCTAAGGAGTTTATTGTAAATTGTTATTGTTCATTTCACCCAGAAATAAGTTAACACTTGGTTCTAGAGATCTGATGGCATTACTAGGCAATAGTAACAGAAGATCTGGTTATATTGGCTAGTCTGCAAAATTCACACAAGTAATAGTGGCAGAGATGTTTTCTGTTTCTCCACTGAAGCTTATAGTAGTAGTAGCAGGTGAACAGATAGAGGGTGCCATGCTGGACTTCAGAAGAAGACAAAATAACACTGGGGCAGTGAAGACTTACTCTGTGTTGGACTTGTTCAACTTAAACACTATCTTTTTCTTAAAACAAAACAAAACAAAAAAAATCCATGTCACCATTCATGTTACATTATTTATTATATCTGGTGCAGTTTGATAGAGTTGAGGAACTTTGATTTATTTTCCTCAGAAGACTAGTTTATTTTCTGTGAAAGCTCTCTGATCACAGGTACTAGATTTGTCTTACTAGTGAATAAGACTGTTCAATTTTCAGAAGGTCATGAAGGTGGCAAAGTTTTGGTTCCCCTAAATCTTGGTTTGGAAAAAGAAGTGGCTAAAATCTCTTGCTATCTCTTTTCATTTCTGCCCC